>NC_056743.1:895887959-895897959 GCF_019279795.1 Protopterus annectens
GAGGAAGTAAATTCAATGATAATAGTTGGGGAGAGAGAAGCGAGTAGGAGCTGTGATACCTATGGGAATTGATCTGGGTTTGGACATGGGCATAACCAGTGGGACTTGAAATATTCTCTAAGATTGTTTTTGAATAGAGTGAGTGAGGTCATGAGTCTAAGGTTATTGGGAAGGGAATTCCATAGCTTTCCAATAGAGTTAGCATAAAGAGCATCACCACCTGTGTTGTTAGATTTGATGGTTAATACTTGAATACTATTTGATGACCAAAGGGAACTGAGGTTGGTGTATGGGGTCAGGATTTTGGTCAGTGAGGGGGTTTTGGCAGGTTGATGAATTATTTTGAATGCTTCCATTAGTTGATTAAATTTAAGAAGATTGGGCAGTTCTAACCAGCCGAGTTTCTTTAGGTTTTGGCAATGGTGGGTACGGTAAGGTGTTCGTGTTATGAATTTGGCTATGTGGTGGTAGGTGGTAGAAAGGTTGTTGAGCTCGCGTTTATTAAGGAAGGAAAATATATATATATATATATATATATATATATATATATATATATTTTTTTTTTTTTGCAATGGAAAGAATAGGAAGCCATTATATTTAACTGAAAAGGTTCTACTGGAAGGGTAACTGGTGAAGCAGTCTAATGTGAATGAGTCAGAAGTCGAGAGTGTGACTGAGTTAAGATGGAATGTGCAGCTTTGCTAAAATCTACAAATAGAGCTCCTCTAGGGAGTTCTTTGTTTGTGTTGGTGACTATAATGTCAGGTAAAGTGTCTGCGGCTATTTGGGTTATTCTGTGATTTCTGATGGCTTGCTGATGAGAGGAGAGGATGTTGTACTTATTAAGGAAGGAAGTAAACCGATTCTATGCAACTAGCTGTTTACAGGTGATTTCACATCATCACTTATTGTTCTGCAGAAACTATACTATTGCTGTGAGTGGGTGGTAATCTGCTTAAAGTTATTAATGTATTCAATTTGGAATTTATTAACCAGGTAATCTCACTAAGACACTGGGTCAACTGGTCCCAGCTCCATGTAAACAACAAATATGCAGTAATATATAGTATAATTAAAACAAGATTAATGCAAATAATATTTAGAAGCTAATTGCATTATTACAAGATATGTATTTGACAATAATAAATGATACATACAAATGTTTACAGTGTGTACTAAAGTTCTTTTTGTTTTATAGTTAATAGTATACAAAGTGTACAATGGAGAGAAGAAATAGTGTTGTATGTAAGTGGGCAAGAAATGTAGTCAAGATATGATTTATTTTTTTTTAAGTTTAAAAAGTTACACAGATACCAGTTATATAATGGCAGCAAATGACAGCGGACAACATTTTTGAAGCCTGGTTTAGTGTGATAATAGGTTCATAAGTTCATAGGCAAGTACTAGGCTAGCTGCCCTTAAAGGCCATTTTAAGCCTAGCCAATTTCCCTTTCGAAGGTAAGAATCAAACTATGTACCCTGTGATTGTGAGGTAAACACCTTAACCATTATTATCAACCCCAAACTAAATTTATAGGCAAATAACACCTTAACCATTATACAAACCCACAACCACATAGTTAAGGGATTTCAGCAAACTGCTTCAAAGATAAGGGATATAATTATTAAATGCTCTGACACCCACCTAGTAAATACTTTTCAAGTATCTTAGGTTTCTCCTTGCCATTTCACTGACCTATTCCATACAAGTCTCAGTAGTTATAAAAAA
Source organism: Protopterus annectens (assembly GCF_019279795.1). Taxonomy (NCBI): domain Eukaryota; kingdom Metazoa; phylum Chordata; order Ceratodontiformes; family Protopteridae; genus Protopterus; species Protopterus annectens. The sequence goes on from NC_056743.1 coordinate 895,889,689, forward strand.
AAAGCACATACATGCCTGTTATGGGGGAGGGGAGTGGAGGAACAGGACTTTCCTATAGATGTGATATTTATAGTAAGCCTTCAGAGGAGCTCAGTCTCCTTAGACAGACATGCCTTCTCAGAATGATGGAAAGGCTGATGGCCATGTCAGCTTTAATAATGTGTTCATAGGTTCATAGGTTGGTACTAGGCTATCGGCCCTAGGGCCTATACAAGCCTAGCCATAACAATTCCCTGGCTATTTCTTCCCACACTATTTACTTCCCTGGACCCCTATCTAGCAGGGCGACTGACGTGATCCCCGGGGTGAATTTCCTTTCTCCCATCCAATCATCAAGGTTCCTTTTGAAGAGAGCCAAAGAGGCACTCTGCTTGACATGTATGGGCAGTCTATTCCAGAGTCTAGGGAGTCTCTGGGTCAGGAATCTATCCCTCCAGCATGTTTTTTTATTGTGATGACAAGATTTAGATCCCTGGAGCATGTAGCTCTGAGGGATTGGGATTTCTTTAACTGTAGCATGTCCAACAGCTCTGGGTTTGACATGGCCTTGTATCTTAAGCAGAGATCGCCTCTGAGTAGATGATATGCGACAGAGTATAGCTGGAGTTTTTTAAGGCGGACAGTATAGGGCATCTGCTTTAGGCCTGTGATTCTTTTAGTGAGGTATTTCTGCGGCCTTTCCAGTTGTTGCAGATGTCTTGAGAGGTACATATCAAATAGAGCGTTGTATTCTATAATGGGTCTAATGAGGGATGAGTACAGTGGGACAATGACCTCCTTTTTTCTGGATGAAAAGCCATTAGTGATGAGGTATGCCACATAGAAGGATTTCCTGACTGTTGTAGCGATGTGGTTATTGAAGGTGAAACCACTGTCCACCTGTGTGCCTAAGTCTCATCACACTTTCAGTGTTTAGTGTACTGCCACCTATGTGATAATTCACGGGTACATGTTTTTTCCCAAAGGGGATAAACTATATATTTCTTGGCATTGAGCTTGAGCCCATGGCTCTGGCACCAAGCATCTGTTTCTGTAAGGCCCTTTTGTAGAGTATCCACATCATTTGGGGATTCAATAATGACTCCCACTTTGCAATCATCTGCAAACTTTGTTAGCCAGAGTCCCTTAGTGTTGGCCTGTACTTCAGAGAAGTAGATGCCAAACAAGAGAGGTCCCAGGACTGAACCCTGAGGTACTCCACTTGTCACTTGTCTGGAGCTGGATTTGGAGTCAGCTACTTTTACATTGTGGGTTCTGTCAGTAAGCCAGTTGGCAACCTATTGAGTGATGTAGGGATTAATGCCCAGCTTAGTAAGTTTATCTATGATTCCAGAGTCGGGGATCATGTCAAAGGCCTTGGCGAGGTCCAGATAGGCTGTGCGGACTGCCTTTCCCTCATCCACGACTCTGGAGACTGATTTGAAGAAGTCAATAAGGTTCAGGAGACAAGATCAGCTCTTCACAAACCCAAACTATAGAACAGACACAAGTTTTTCAGCTTATTCTAAAATGATGTCCAGCCTAGATGATTAAATATCCTACAGGAGCGTGTTTCTATTGAAGCTCCAAGTACAAACCTTGTGATTCTGCTATAAACAGATACAGACTTTTCCATCTTGGAGTAACTTGGGTAAATGAGACTACTCTTTGTGGAAGTTAATATTGGGATGAAGGTAGCCCTGACTACAGCGGATTTTTAGTAGGAGAAGTTAGAGTCCTTAGTCAATAGACAAGTTCTAGCTTGGTGTGTATGTTTTTTTTTCTTTGAATGTTTTCAGCCTCTATATTTGGCAATCATCAAGCCTCCCCAACTATGGAAAGGCCATCATCCAGTCATCCATAAGGACTGGTTCTATTATTGTCAGCCCCCAGCAATAAAGATATTTTTCTAAGTCCTAGCCCCTCCAATTGGGTGGAATGTGTGTGTGACCTTCATCACCACATGAGCCTCTAGCTCTCCTTGTGTATGTATACACCTCCATGCACATGTGAAGAGAGGCTACCATGTTCATAACTTTGTGAGCTAAACACATGTACCACTACCATCTCCAAGGGATTAAAGTGAGGATGGTCCTAGTAAACCTTCCACCCACAGGGGTGTTTGTGATTTTTTGCTGACTACTGAAATGTGTTTTTAGCAGGTCAATTAACTGACAAGGAAAAACCCTAGAAACTTGGAAAGCATTTCTTTGACCAATTAAAGCTCCAGTTCTGGAGTAAATCTGCAGTGGTTCAGCATTTCTTTCTGGAAGGTAAATTTTATATCATATTTATATACTATCCATACCAACCATATTTTCTTCTGATCTACATTTCATTTAATTGTAACATAAGATAAATTCCTGTATCAGATTTTTAAAATTATTCTCTACTTCTTTTCCTAGACTTTCTTGATATTGAATGTCTGTACATGTTATCTTTCTGCCTCTTAAATCTCAAACAGTTTTGTTTAACTTCATCTTCTTTTCCAGTATCATCTCAAAAAGGAATTGCAGTGATGTTTCAACTTCTTTAGTGTTTCTTTTTCTATTGTTGATATCTTGTACAAAAGAAATTAGAATTACCCCGTATATTTAATTATTTTGGTATTTCTCATACTTATCATTCTGACTCAATACGACCATTGCCTCAGTTCTTTCATCATCATCAATAAATCTCTCTGTGCATCTGTTATTTCATTCCATTAATGTCTTTGTCTTCTTTTAGGATTGTCCTTGAATATTTTCTCTTAAATCCTGCATATTTTCCAAAAAGTGATTGATAAACACTATTCTGCCTTTTTAAAATGGGTTCAAAATTCCATTAATTTTAGGAATATTGCCTCCAAACACAAATTCCAAAGATTGCCTGTTATTATTAACGTGCATGGCCAGATTTGCAGAGCAGATAGTTATTTCTTACTGTAAAATAGTTAAGATCCCTTGTATTTTAATAACATCTAGTATTATTGCTCGTTACCCAGCATTGTCTATAAGATTTCCAGTCAAGCACATTCCGCTTTAACAACTGTTTCAGAAAATGCATTATAGGAAGGTTTCCATTTTTTCCTCCAAACAGTGCCTCGCATTCACACTGTGAGTACCTAGAATCTTTCTGAAACATATTCTCTCTTGTCTTCATTAATTCATAAGTAATTTTATTTACTAATTCTTAGAGTTATGCAATTCTAATTTATTTATGTTCTTCTATTCTTTTACTATTAAATCTAAATTTTTGACAATTTTCCCTTTTCATATTTCTTTATTTTCATCCATTTTTATTTCTTAATTTTTATATAACTTGTCATTTCCTGTTTTTTACATTCTCTCATTCTAGCTCTTATTTATAATTTATTTTAATTTTCACTTTGTTGATTTCATTTTCATAATACCTAGTATTGTTCCTACTTCTATTTCTCAATTCTGGTATCATTCACCCAAGAGTGCCTTCTTATATTCAATATTATTTTCCTAGCACCTTTCTTTATTTATTTTTTCTCTTTGATCTCATTTGATCTTATTGCATGCAATTCTAATCTTATGGCAATTTCATATTTAATATATTTTTCTTTTCCTCATATTTTTATCTACACTATGAATTTCCTGTCTTGTATGTTCTCTCTTTTAACTAATCATATATTACAATTTTGTTGAAGCGAAGCTATTTGAAATAATATTTCTTTGGATTAATTTAAAGTGAATCCCCAACTTTCATCCCATTTATATTCTTTGACTGTGCAGTAACGTTTGTTCCATTTCTTTAAGCAGATATTATCTGTCTCCTTATTATGAATCTCTTCCTGACTGAAGCTTCCTATCTGTTCATTTTCATTTAAAATGTGTTTGCTTGGCTTCCTTTTGTTTCATTATTAACATGTACTTTAATCCACTTGCCAAACAACATTTAGACTGTTATTTGCTTCAAAGTCTTTATTTTTCCATTCTAAATTTTTGTTTGTATATAATTCTGAATTTCCTTCTTTGTCTAAATTTTTGAAATGAGTTGCTTCTTTTTCTACAAACCTATCTTATACAGTATTATTACTACTTACTTTTGCTTTTTGTAGACTTTTTTTCTTGTTACTTCTTTCTTTCCCTTTAGAATTTCTTTCTTCTGTTAATCCGAATCTCAAAACTGAGATCTCACAGCTCTTGTATATATAAGCATTTTTAACAGTATCTTGTTGTAAGTCTTCTATCAGTATTTAGTCAGGATCTATACTTTATTGTCTTCTAATTATCCTCAAAAGTTGAGAAATGGAATTATAGTTTGCATTTTTCTGTTTGGTATATCCATTCTAAGACAAAATAGGATTTATATCTACTTTATGAATTTCAGCTTAAATGAATTCATATTACAGATAAAACTACATTGCAATAGAAATTTTTTACACATAAAGTATGCCTTGTAAAAACAAGTAATTCTTATTCAGTCAGGTGCTTCTCAAGTTGCAGCTTATTTTGCCATAAAATCTTCTGGCTTCCACAGTTGGAAAATGCAAAATCTTGATGCTGTTGTTTCAAGTTTGTGGTTTATCCTTTCCAAAAAAAGCTACTCCTTCCCCAGTTGCAGCCCATCAATATGAGAAGCTAATCATTTTTATGGAAAATAAGAATCTCCTGCAGTTATTTATTAAAAAGTCCTTCAAGCTTTCACTTTAGTTCAAGCAGTGAGTTTTCATTTTTTAAACTTTTGAGTTTTACTGAGGAAGAAATGAACCCATGTCACTGTACACATGATAGAAGATAGACAATAAGCCATGAATGCATTATATTACACTGAACTCTCTTGTTTCCCATTCTAGCTCCTAGCTGCACTTGGTATGCAGCATAACTATAGGATAATGCTATTCATTTTCAGCTTTTTGAATTTGGTTTGATCTTAACACTGTTTTATCTCTCTACTGTTTGAAAATGGTGTTTTTCATTTTACAGAGTTTGCTAAATGTGCCCAGACAGTTCACTGCTATAACAGATCTTTAAAAGGTCACATTTTTAAATTTGCAGTCACGCTGTTAATAGTCTTCACCATCTCTCTTTGTTTTGAACCATTCTTTGCTTTGTAAGTTATACATACTTTTAATCAGATATTTGCACCATTGCCTAATATAATCTTCTGAATTATGCTTATGCTAATCTATCACTGTCCTGTGAGCACCTTCCTAGGCTTGAACCTTTTTAAATGTGTTCTTTTCAACATCTAAATAAATTTTGAAAGCAATCTGCTCTGAATACTAACAGTCCATGGTAAAACATTTCCTGCAAATTTTTTCTCATGTTTTAGTCCTGACATAACTTCTTTAGCCCTGTAACATACTCAGGGAAAGACTCATCAGCGTTCCTACTGCAAGTACAGCTCTGGTGCAGTGTTGGTGCTCTGGTCTGCTAAGAAGATAATGAGATGTTGCCCTACAGGGCCAATCTGTTTAATAACTTTTATTTACTAAATCCATGGCCCTCTTCTCAGTGTCATACACACTCCTAAGGCATGATCTCTGCTTAGGCTTCCAAAATATGAATGACACAGCACTGTAAACAGGATGAGTTGTAAAGCAAATACTATATTAATCCAAAATAATACCACATGAAAACACCAGATGATAAAAGATACATACCCCACTTTAGCCCCAGTTTCTGGAGCAGGCTGTGTTTACATGTTAAGCAGAGTGCTTCTCTTATAACCTTTAACATTGCCAAATGGGATACGAGGGGATGATCTACGTAATAGAAAGGACACTGTTAGTCTGCAGTGGGTATTGTAGCTGAGCTTCTTCATTGTCTTCTTGGCTGGAAACTTATTAAAAAACTGTCAACCTATAAAACTAAATGTTGCACTGTTATACTTGGCTGTTAACTAACATGTATTTTTAGCAGCTGACCAGCTCTTCAGATGCTTTGTTGAATATTTTTTTCTGGATTAAGTAGAATTCTCATTTAACTATATAGATACAGGGCCTGATTCCAAAAGACTTGCTGTCAGTATAACTGACCACGTATATTGAGAGCATGCTGAGATCAGATATTTTGGAATATGGCCCTTGGTGTAAGCCTGTTTATAGACAGACCTTACACCGAGTTAATTCACTTACACTGAGAGCAAACCTTTCAGACTCTGGCTCATAGTTCTATAGGACTCAATATAATTGGCTTTTTGTCTTTTGGATCAATGCCATTAGCAAATAAGTGACTAACACAGTAATATTCTTCTCAGTTTTGAATCTTGGCCTGAAATGGAACCATAGGGTTAAAATTATAACTATTTTCAGTTTACCGTTTTTTAATGCAGATTCAAAATGCTTGTCATGTCTACATGGCATTTCCAAATTTTGCAAGCTCCAGAACACAGACCTCCATCAAGAAAAGTAAACATTAATATTCTATATCCCCACAAACAGTAATGTGCACTTCAAGCTTGTGTTCAGGAAAAACAGTTCAACTGTATCCCTTCATTTAAGTACAGACTTTAACCAGTTAATGCTAGTTCTTACTAGACACATATCACAAAATAAAAGAGGCAGGAGAAATAAGGACCTCTTACTTGAAAAGGTTTACACTTTTCTATTGCGTTACAGTTATTGCATGTAAACTTTGCAAGGTTTCAAGAAAAGGCAGTCATTTGACACTGCTTATTAAAATTACTATCAGTATATGTTAAGAGTTAAATGAGATAGAAGCTGCTGAAGTACTTTTCTAGGGCCTTTCACAAGTTTTTAATGATGTATATACTGTAGTTTTGTTACATTAACTTCCTAGCCATAGTTTGAAATAAGCTTCCATAATCTGACTTTACATTTATTCAGATACAAAGAAGGGCAAAACGCTGATGGTTATCAATCTTTCCTGAGGTGGCCAGTATTGCTGTGGTGATACCTCAGGATTTTATTTTGGCTCTGCTACTTTTTGCTTTTTATGTGCATAACACATGGAAGCCCTGTGGTTGCACTTTTACCATTCAGTATGCTTGTTACACTTTTCTGTTTTATCCCGTTCTACTGCATATAGATATTCAGTACGGAGTACAGGCTGGGCTTGGTTCTTTAGAAAAGGGGATGGCGACCAGAAAGAGTAGAAAAGCCATTCTCACATGTTCTTCAGAGCAACACTAGGAATAGTATTCTAGTTAAAAAAACAAATAGCAGAACAGAGGTTCATATTTCATGTAGCACAAATATATATTTGCAGATGTTAAGAAATTAACACATAAACAGTTTATCAATACTGATTTGTTTTGCTAACATCAGACTTTCTGCTTTATAGATGCAGGGAAAATAATAATTTTGAATGTACCTATACATTGTTCAACCCCCGCAGGCTTAGGCCATGATATGCATAGTGCATAACATTGTTTTTTATAAGCACTGTGTGTTTGTGTGTGTGTGGGGGGTCTGCCCTCTATGCATGTCCATGTTGCCTGTACTATACTATCAGATCAAAGCATGTACATATCTGGAGGTCTTGCCATCTGCTCTCTACCAAGATAGGCTCCCCAAATATTTCCCATCAGTGACCATACCCTCCCACCTGAGCTCAGCTAGCCAGCATAAGCTGTGTGAACCCCACCTCAAGTACCTGTAACCCAAAGTTTACTAGAAGAATTGCAGTCAAGTTTAAATCTCTGCACCATCGATCCCAGCAATGCTGCTGTGTTTTAATAACATGATCATCAGATGCATTAGGATTTCATGGATGGTTCTAAAAGAATCTGTACTGAAATGGCATTTACAACTAGAACATCAGCTGTGGTTAAGAGATCATAAACATCATGATTTTTATCTATACCAAATGCTACCATTAGGTGTAGCCACATTTTAAAATTGCTGCAGAACCACATAGTGCAGCCCAGAGATCACAGGTGGGAGGCCTCTGCTCCAGAGATGGATGAGGTGTAACACATCTTGTCTGAACACCTTAAAATAACACTTAAATTGCAATGTTTAGGTCAACAGGCTTTGAATGACAGGCAGAATTTGCCTAAAGATTTGGCATTCACTGACATGTTCACAAAAAGTTGCATCTGATTTTAAGTACGTTTGTCTATTCCCATGATCATTATATGAGGTTTTCGTCTGATATGGGCCACTTTCTTGAAAAGATATGTAAGAGACTTGATGCCTTATATAAAGTTTAGAATGGTATGTCTTCAGCCAAAACTGTACTATATTACTGAAATGGAATATATGGAGTCGGCAGACCTTACTTCAAATGCATAACGTAATGTAACAGTTTTGAAGTTCTCTGCTACTTGTGTTAAATTGCATGTAAATTTTCAGAGTTTTTGGGACCAGAATTATTA
>NC_056743.1:895902959-895987959 GCF_019279795.1 Protopterus annectens
ATGAAATTACATTTCATCAAATTTTACTTACCCGACTCCACTTCTCCGAAACTTCACTAAACCGAAAACATGGACTGCTGAAATCCTTTCCCTGTGAAGGGAACCACTAGGCCACCATGGTGAACTTTGCCCTTTCATGAGTGTAGTGCAACCTCGAGTTGGTATATTTAAGTAGGGGGGGTGTGGTGGCCATGGGGGCCAAAGTCCTCCACTTTGGTGGGTTTCATTTTGGTCCATTTAGGTTTTTTTCCCATGGTGGCCAAATGGTTCCTTTCACAGAGAAAGAATTTTGGCAGTCCATGCTTTTGATTTAGTGACGTTTCAGAGAGGTGGAGTCGAATAAGTAAAATTCGATGAAATGTAGTTTTGATGCTAAAATAGACCCATACACCCTCACACACACACACACACACACACACACACACATATATATATATATATATATATATATATATATATATATATATATATATATATACTGTGTGTGTGTGTGTGTGTATATATATATATATATATATATATATATATATATATATATATATATATATACATGGATACACTAGACAATCTCGACGTACTGAAATGTCAAAATTCAGTATGTCGAGACCGAATAGTGGAAAGTGCAGTTAACAGAAACTACACTATGCCAAATCCGCAAATGTTGAATCTGCTGCTATCGTGGTGTCGCATTCATGACGTGTGGTGCAGTTTGTGGATTTATCTGGGGTTTCAGGTAAGTGTTGTGTGGTTGAGGATAATGAGTAGGGATTTTAGTATGTGTGAGTGTGTGTGGTGGGGTTTTTTGTGTGTTTGTCTGTTTAGTGTGACCTCGGAGTTAAAATATATAAGTAGGGGGGTGTGGGGGGTGCAGGGGGGCTTGCCCCATGGTGTATAAGTAGGTTAAGTGTGTTTGTGTATGCTGTTATGTTTGTTTAGTTAGGTAGGTGTATGTGTATGTGTGATTATGTCCTGGTTTGTGTGTGTGTGTGAATGGTCGCGATTGTAGTATTCGTGATCGTGGGTTTTCATGTATGTTGTTTTTTGACTATTCAATCTCGAAATACTGAAATTTCTACATTTCAGTATTTCGAGATTGTATAGTGAATCCATATACACACACACATATATATATATATATATATATATATATATATATACATATACATATATATATATATATATATATATATATATATATATATACACACACACACACACACACACACACACACACACAACCAAGCAGTAGACTGCTTTTGAGCAGCTGATCTCACTTCTCTCATTTCTACAAGCAATTGCAAAAAATATATATATATTTTCATGGCAAGAACAAGTTTAAAACTGAACTCAGTCAGTGCCAGCCACCCTTGTTGTCCCTTTACAGGTTATGACAATAGATGCCTTGAACTGTACAATGTACCATCTCATATTCTTGAAGGTATATGACATCTGTCCATGAGAATAATACTTATAAATATAAATGTGAATGAACTGAAGGCTGTGACAATGACTTTAAAAGCACTGCAACTAAATCTTTACCAGGAAACCCAGTAAACAGACATAGACAGGACAACAGTCATGTAGTACTTAAAAAAATAAACAAGACCTTGTGCATGTCCTTTTGCAGGGAAGTCATGACCATTTGGAAATGGGCAATGAAGTATAACCTTAGACTTCTGACTGCATACCTAGTAAATAAGGACCATTTCCTGTAGATCCTTTAAGCATAAAACCTATGAACGATTTATGGACAGGTCATCAGGCTCTCTAGGATGCACTTCTAATTACATGGATTTATCAAAAGCATCCAGTATACAAGTGCAGGCTTTAAGAATTTATTTAATTACCTTTGATAACCAACTTGGTGAACTATCAATAGTAGGACACTTTTTAAGACACATTTCTAATCACAGTGCAAAACAGTGCAATGGCAAACTAAATTTCATATGCATTCTACAATAATAAGCTAGACTGCATTTGTGTACAGAAATGAAAGTAAAGTCAGATGCACTGAAACTAAATGCAGTCTTTAACAGTCATGGAACTATGAGAAATTGAATTCCTAATCAAGAAAATTTCCTTTCATTTAGGAGACATGCCCAGTCTTGAGAGCTTTTTTTTTTAGTTATGGTCGTAATCTCAGAAGCACAACACAGCAATGTTCTCAGCTGATTATGAACAATGTTGCCTACACTGAGGCTGGAGATATAAATAACCTACTGCCCAATAAATTCATCTCCAACTTTAGCCCTCTGTCTCCTCCATCTATCCTACAAGATATACCTGAAACCGACTCGCCTCCAGCTATCACACTAGACCAAGTCCAAAAAGCACTAACATCCCTGGAAGCATCTTAAATGGCATGGAGCATGATATAGTCAACCCTTAACAACACAGCTCAACCAAAGACTCTATACAGGCCTTGTACCAAGCAAAGGGATAACATCTATAATCATTCTCTTGTATAAGGGAGAATCTGCCTCAGACCCAGGCAATTACAGACCAATATATCTGACTAACCTCATATGGAAAGCCATCGAAAGACTTATCTTTGAACTAATCAAAAAGGAAATAAGGAATCTCCAAACACTGGACCCTTCTCAGTTTGGATTCATTGAGAACAGGTCATGCTTACTTAAGCTGGTGGACTTTTTTGAAAAGGTCACCAAAGCAATGGATAAAGGTAGAATGTTACACACTGCATACTTTGACCTGACCAAAGCCTTTGACACAGTTCTCTACTCACGCATTGTAGAAAAGCTAAATAAACTGGGAACAAACCCCTACATCACCTATGAAATTACCAAGTGGCTCACAGACAGGATCTAGAACATCAAAATAATAGAAACTACCTCCACAAAGAGACCTGTCACCATTGCAGTCTCCCAGGATGTGGTGCTGGGACTTCTCCAGTTTGGTATCTGCTTCTGTGAAGTAAAAGCCGATGCTAAAGGAATCTGGCTGACTAAGTTTTTAGATAACTGCAAGCCAGAAGCAGTCATTGAATACCCTATGACTTAGCCATCCTGCAGGAATGTCTGTCCCAAGCAAGTAACTGGTGCCAAAATCATGGACTAAAACTAAATGCCAAAAAATGCATTATCATATCCTTTGGGAAATCATCAGGCTGTTACCCCCAAGATAAATATAGTATTACTTAGAAAATGGCAATTTAATAAAGATGTGGTTTTTCTCCAAGATATAGCTACACACACACACACACACACACACATATATATATATATATATATATATATATATATATATATATATATTTGTGTGTGTATCTGTATAAGGAGGCAGGTTTTAGCTTATACTAATTTATGTTACCAGCCTTGAGTTAGTCATACCTCCTGTAAAGGTAGACACCCTGATTTATTATATATGATACACTTAACCTTGCAGTACAGTACTTTCAGAATGAAATTGCAGATATTATCAAATATCACTTCACACTGAAAAAGAGTCTTACCCAAGATGCAAAAGTGCAGCACTGGATTATATTTCATGTAATAAAAAAACGTTCCTGATACTGACTGACTTCTTTTGCAGCAGTTGGACATGGTTTATTTTGAGGGATACAATAATTTGCAATCATACTTTTTACAAAGTAAGATTAGTATAAATGTAATATGAAAGACAAGACTCATCATAGCCATGCATTTTTAAGCATACTCACATTTTCAATAATACTCCATTCAGCATTCTATTTTCCAATTTGTCTTGGAGTAGAAATGCAGAGCTGCAGACAAGCTATATTAATTTTTAACATACAGAGATGTTTTAAGTGGGGTTGCTTTCCTTATTATTTAAATTATCCTATGTAATTAAAAAAAATTATTGTTATTTAACCGATAATCTGCTGTACCCCAATAAGAACAACATTTAGTTTCTATAAAAAATACCAATCACACATACAAAGTCATCACTGGTGTTTGCTATAAGACCCATAGCAGACCAGCATTTCACTTTTTCACCCAGTCAGATTTTACTTTATTTCCCGCATGCAGTTTTTCTATTAATCACACAGAGAATGGATCATGTAGTATGTGTTTTAAGCAAGTTAGCCTATATAACTGACTAGATGTTTAACACCTAATGGTACACATTTATGTATCTATAAAACTCAACAAACACACAGATCCCAATTACTATATCCTCATGGGTGCATTTATAAGTCTTATAACACAACAATTTTTCAAAGTTCTCTCATTCAAGTTTTACTACTGAATTTCCTAACTGCAAACACTCCATTCAATCACACAGAAGCTGGAAGCAGAATAACCATTGGAATATTAAAATCACCTGTATTTTAATATATTTTCTAAGAGATATTCAAGTTTTAACCAATCACAATTATATGTTTACGTTTCTATAGAATTCAGTAGAATGCTGATTTTTTTCTCTGTTTTTGAAATATGTATAAACACAAGATTTATTTCTAGTTTATTTACATAAGCACTGCACTTATCTGCTGATTTATGTTTCACCCAATAAAGATTTGTTGTTTTGCTACCAAGACATGAAGCTATTTTAATTACAACAAAAAGATTTGTTGTTTTGATATGAAGAACTTAAAATAGTGAAGAAATTTTGATTGCAGCAAGGTTTTTTATTACTGTTTGCTATTTAATTTCCAAATATTTCTCACTACTATTTCGAAAAGCTCAAAAAGCTGTTCTTCATATTTTTTTTATTTGTCTTGGAGTTGTAACATCCTATTTCTGAATCCCAATAGGAGTCTTTGCCTGTGCCGTAATTTGTTCCTTATTGACCAGGTTGCCAGGCCACCTCATTTGATCCAGTTGCCTTCGGTACATACAGCACAGTATCCACCCCCTGTCATTAGCACAGAGTGACTTTTAACTCTGTTATTAAATGCCAATTTCTGATGAACAGGAACTCTGTACAAACGTTTGTTACCAAGCTATCTGTCCAAGTCAATTAATCTGAATTATTTTTGTATGACAGAACTAACTGTTCAAACAACTAAATGCCTTTATACAGTGCAAATCTCTTTAGTTTGTATAAAATTAATTGATTATTGACTGAATGAAATGTCTTTACTAATGACTCCCATGAGTTATATCCATTTTCCTAAAAACAAAACTATCTAAATTATAAATAATACAGTGGAAATGTAACCAGCTCTAAAGCTGTGCTGCATTTAGGATTGTAAATGTTAACACATTCAAGAAGATGTTTATGGAAACTACTGCTAAATCTACACAGAATATACTCACCCTCTTATCAGTATGTTACCCTGTCATTTATAACACCTTCTCAGGCAGGGTCAGGCAAAAAAAAGGTTGAGACATAAAGCGCTGCAAAAAATATGCAGTACAGATTATCTGCAATTATACAGAGCTGAGTATATTTTTTTGGTTATAGAGTTTAATTGTTGTTTAGATCTGTGTTGAAACTGTTGTCTCACTGTTCTGAGAGACTGATCGGCAAATATACAGAGCTGAGAATATTTTTTTGGTTTTAAAGTTTGTACTGTTAGTTGTTGCTTAGATATCTGTTGAAACTGCTTTGTCCCACCTACCCTGCCTATTTTTGGTTTGTAGTTTAAATTTGGTGGCTTTTGCAGTTGCCCGCCCCACTGTAGATTTGATCTGGGACACTCCCGCAGTCCTATCTCTTTACCACATTCTACCTAATAAACTCTTTCTGCACTTGCTTTTAGTCCTTTTTAATTTAATTGCATTTTTTAAACTGTGTTTGGTCTAATATTGCTGCATACTCACGTGTGCTAGCTTGCACTGCATGTGAATTGTTTTTTACTACTGTTTTTGCTACTTTTCTATAAAAAAAAAAAAAACTGTAAACCTGTTTCCTACTTTTCCTGTAACTAGTGTTCCAGATACAGATTTGCTGTATCAAGGACTGTATGTAAGCTTCTGAGACCCCCAAGCCTTTCTGTGTTGGAGGAAAGCCTTCTAGCTTATCAGTGGGAGTGGTAAGCACTAGGTAACCTGTCTACCACATAAGGAGTGATTCTGGCCCAGAAATTGTAGTTATTGGCCGTTTGGGCAATCTCTTCCATCTCTCTCTCATATTTATGATTTGAAAGCCTGAATTTGCACTTGTTTCTGTCCTGTAACTCATCTAGTGCAGATACAGATTCTTAGTTTTAGCACTTAAATTTGCTTGTTCATGCTCAGCACTTTTTCAGAACTTGTAAGCACTAAATAAGCTACTAATTACTATAGCACTCAACCTTCCTCATTACCTAGAGGAAAACAGTTTTTGTACTTACTTTTCTCACTTGCTTAGAGAAAAACAGCTCTTGTACTCACTTTCCTCACTTATCTAGAGGAAAATAGTTTTTTATTCAGGCATGCCCAAGGGTCAGCTCCCAGTGTTCTCTCCTGTCTATCTGATGAATCTGGGCATCTTGAGGCAATGTAAAATTGCCTCATGTACACTGACAACCCTCTCCTCCTACCACCCAACACTACAACCTGTGAGAGATGCATTTATCTAGCCAAACTGGAGGTAAATCTCTCTCTAACCAAGACTGAACTTGACAGTCATGAGGAGAAGGTAAACATTTGCACCACACCACACTCATCACATAGTCTCACTAAATCTACACCACCAAAATCCACACACAGTAACACAAAAACATTCACAGAGGCTCTCAATAATAATCTGTCTAAGCAACAGAGACCTCCAAAGCAGAAACGCAAGCAACCTCCATCCCCCATCACAACCCAAATGACACATAGCCCACAGACTCATTGTGCCACTCAACCACAGCCAATAAGGCAAAACAACGTACCCAACACACTAGTCATAGGTGACTGTATAGTCAGGCACACTGATGTCCCACTCACCAGGCTAGACAAGGAGAAGGTTACTGTCAGCTGCCTGTCGGGTGCCAGGATCCGCCACATAACCCACGCACTCAGGTCACTCCACACCAAGTACAAATATGACTCTGTTATTGTCCATGTTGGTATGAATGACCTGAGATGTACCTCCCTGGACTACATGAAAAGAGACTTGGAAGAGCTCTCCGATCTTGTAGCCCAGGCAGGTATGACCCTAGCCCTGAGTAGCATTCTGCCATCGCCCAGAATGATACCGCAGTACAAGGACAAAATGATTGACTTCAACAATTGGTTAAGCTTCTGGTGTCATTCTAAGGGGATCCAGTATCTGTCTGCTTGGGATGACATGGTCGACAGACCATGATGCTTTGCCACAGATGGCCTGCACCTGTCACCCCTGGGATTCCAGATACTGGCTAAGGCTCTTGCTGCCCCTATAGTGCCTTTTTTAAGCAGGGTTCAAATAAAAAATTCACCACCATAACAGGAACAGGCAAACAAAAACTGAAGGTAATGCTACTCAATGCTAGAAGTCTAAATTTCAAAATGCACTCACTCGAGGCACTCCTTAAAATGAAGAACATCGATATCTGTGCAGTGACTGAGACCTGGTTCAAGGCTCCAGAGAGTACCCCTGCACTACCAGGCTATAACTCATACCACACTTTTCGGCCATGTAACCTGGACCGAAACACCAAAGGCGGAGGTGTGTCCATATTCATTAAGGATATCCACACCTCCAGGCTAGTTGCTCAGCATAATGCATCCAAGGTTATCCAAGTGCAACTAACTCTGGGCAAAACTGCAATCCAAATTGTAGCTTGCTACAGATCTCCCACCATGCCCCAGGATTCCCACTCCTCTTTTCTTGATGTACTGGAAAATATTAGGGTTCAACCAAACACCCTAATAATTATCATTAACAACATTTGTAGGTACTAGAAGCTGTGTTCCACACTTTGTGCTTTCTGGTTTCTACAATGGAAGTCACAATTCAGTATTTGTTTATAATTTATTGATAAATTATCAGCAGGCCAAGGCCCCAAGTGGTCTCCAAGCATATCAGCTGAGATGCGTAAAGTTAACATTTACAGTTCTGTGGCTGTGGTCTAAATTACCTTATGTGGCCCATTATAACTTCAGCCATCTAACAGACTCTACCTTTACACACCCAGTGTATATCTCTTGCATTAAGATTTTATCTCACATATCTGTTTTCATTGCAAATTGTGACTGTCAATTTAATTAATACTTCTGTTTTTACTATCATTACTTATTTGTTAATTCTACAACACTGTATTTCTATTGCGACCTTGCCTAGATCATACATGGAAAGGGTCCCTGGAACAGTGCACTTAACCAGTTATTATATATATATATATAAATAAATAAATAAATAGCAGTCCGTGACAAAAAGGAAGAACGATGAGGTATCTAAATATGCTAAAAGACATACCTTCTAGCAAGTGCCCTCAATAATAACAAAAATAATTGATTAATACTAACAGTGAGTTTATATCTAAATTACTCATCCACATCACATTATTTCACATGAAAGGTGGTGGGTGAGTGGTCTAACCTTCCAGAAGGTGTTGCAGCATTAGGGAAATAAGGGTTTGCATGGGGCAGGCATAAGACAATTCTCAGGAGAAGCAAGAAAGAAAAAAAGTTATTGATTAAGTAGACGCCACAGCTGATGTGAAGGCTGGTAGGCCCAAGTGACTTTATCATCTCTTGCCACAATCCATGTTTCTATGCTTCACTTTAATTTTCATTTGTTCTCCTATTTACTGGACAGCTACTCAAAGAATCAAACTGTAAAAGATGCAATTAACAGCAAACCCCAGGGCAAGTCTGGCTTTGCTTGGTAAAACAAATCTTTAAGTCCCTTGTTCTAGGGCCACTGCTTTATACTGTTGGAATGTCAGCGGTGACATAGAAATGGTATTTCCAATTAAGAACTGCATAATATAATCACTGGCCTCCACGTAAGAAAAACTTACTAAGTTATGACAGTCTGATATTGATGCAGTGCTGGAAGCTGTTGTACATCGATAAATCATATGTGGCTTTTAAGTCGATTTGCAAGAAAAATCCTGTGAGTAAAAATCAAAACCTGATCACTAGAACTGTTATGAAATGAAAGAGAAGTACTGACACTTAGGATGTGAATAAATGCATACATGGGTCTTAAAATGTTAGGCGTGTTATCATCATATAGTACTACAGGCCCTAAAGCCAGTGGCAGCTAATATGTAGTTTCACAAAAAGGATGCATCACAGAGACTGACAGTTTTTGATAAAAAGTCTTTGGCTGAGGCATTATTAGACACATTAATGGTGCTCTTTTAACTAGTTAAGAAGAACAAATAGTTTTTTTTTTTCAGTGTATGAGACACACTCCTTCTCTTAACTATCTCAGGCACTGCTACCATGGAAATGGTCACTTTTCAATAAGCATCTAAAATGAAATGTATTATTGATTTGTTACAGTACTGCTGTTGCAGTGGCCACTCTTACACTTATAGGAATGATTTCACGTGTGCTCTCAAAATGTCATAGCAGGTTGCCTTTGGCCATACCTCTCTTACAAATAAAAACCAAGCTTATTATGACTGTGATCTATATTATTAAACATAGTATAAATCATGAAATAAGAAAAAATAGCAGCAGAACAATCCAAGGCAATGCAGGACCATGTGAAAACGACCAGAGCATAAAATAAAGCTGTGTTATTGAAGCAAAAAACCTTCAGTACTTCAGAAACAGGTAAGCACTTTCACCATAGAGCTTTGTCAAACCATAAAAACACACAGGCTTCCCTTCATCCACTTATATAATTATACAAAGCCAATCACGTAAAGACATCAATTAAACAATAAAATGAATTATTCTATTGAGGCGGTACACATTAAAGAAACAGCAGACATTAAAACCATATCCTTTAAAAATATGTCAAGCATTGGTACAGCATCAGAGAAACAACTCTGAGGAAACTTCAGCATAATAGTAAACATAATAAAAATGTTCAATATATTGCAGAGGGAATTACCTGACTCACAGGACTCTTGATTTCAATATGGGTTTCAATGGAACTTTGTCATTGAGACCTAGTCCACAGTCTGCCCTTAGTCTAATTATCCATTTAACTTCTCTGATTTCTGGATGATTCCTAATATAACCATCACATTTGTTAGGTAAAACCATTTCAATAACTAAAAATTTAAATATATATAAACTATCCTCCTGTAAAACATGTTTGGACAGTGCACTATTTTCTGAGCCAATCCTAGCCTGGTAAAGATGTTCTCTGATTCTGTCTTTCAGCATCCTGTCAGTCTTCCCTACATAGAATGACTGACAGGATGTGCACTGTGCTAAATAAACATGTGTATACCAATTAGCCTTAGCACTGAATACATACTTATGTCCAGTGTCTGGATGTATAAAAAAAGCCGGTGTTATTTATACTTCATAGAAATTGCTTTATCCACATGGACTTGTAACTAATCCTTTAGGGTCACCACCAGATGCCACAGAAGTTTTTGGTTAGCAGAGCATCCTTTTAAGATTAAGTTTATTTTTGTATATAAATCTTGTGTGTCACCTATAATCTGCCTAATGTCTGGGTCTGTTGTCAGAATCCCCCAGTGTTTCCTAATAATGTCTGTAATGACATTAACATCAGTGGTATAAAATAGTGGGACTCTCACCTCCCTAATATTATCATGATTATCCACAGAAACTTGTTCAACCACCCTCTCTGACAAATATGGTCTTGCCACATTATCCCTGAGGCTTGGTATTTAATCTAGTCTCTTGACTATTTCAGTACTACTATGTCTTCTCATTAATAACTTGTTTCTTAAATCTGATAGTTCCTATAGTGCACTATCCAAACATGTTTTACAGGAGGGTGGTTTACATATATTTAAATTTTTAGTTATTGAAGTGGTTTTACCTAACATATGTGATGGTTATATTAGGACTGATACAGAAAGCAGAGAAGTTAAATGGATAATTAGACTAAGGGCAGACTGTGGACTAGGTCTCAATGACAAAGTTCCATTGAAACCCATATTGAAATCAAGAGTCCTGTGAGTCAGGTAATTCCCTCTGCAACATATTGAGCATTTTTATTATGTTTACTATTATGCTGAAGTTTCCTCAGAGTTGTTTCTTTGATGCTGTACCAGTGCTTGACATATTTTTAAAGGATATGGTTTTAATGTCTACTGTTTCTTTAATGTGTACTGCCTCAATGGAAGAACTTAATTTATTGTTTAATTGATCTATTTATGTGATTGGCTTTGTATAATTATATAAGTGGATGAAGGGGAGCCTGTGTGTTTTTATGGTTTGACAAAGCCCTATAGTGAAAGCGCTTACCTGTTTCTGAAGTGCCAAAGTTTTTTTCTTCAATAAAACAGCTTTATTTTATGCTCTGGTTGTTTTTACATGGTCCTGCGTTGCCTTGGATTGTTCTGCTGCTATTTTGTCTTATTTCACATTGGAATACTTTTATTCAGCAGAACATTTACTCTCTTAGGACTTTTCTTGGTTTGTTTCTCTAAAAGTATAAATCATGTTATTTTATGCAGCAAGGCTGTTAAGTTAATGGATTACTAAGTCATAAATAAAAAAAATTACATCTGAAAATTTTGTACAGTATTATATTTGTATATATTATGAATACTGTATTAATGACCCTGATTCATTCTAAGTCATTGATATTATTTTTAATCTGTTCTATCCTAACATAGCTTGATGGTGCTGCCATACTGTTAGGATTTTGCTTTTTCAGCCAAGGATTGTTTATCCTCTTGCCCAGTCTGTATCCTCTGACCCTCAGACAATAATGTTTTATTGCATTTATTGTTCTTTTGGGATATTCTTTCCATTAAATTAAAATAGGAGTACACTGACTTTTTATTTTATCTGAGGAAACTCTGGATAGTATTAATATGCTTCTACAGTAGCTCACCTGATTTGTGTTCTTTATTATTTTGTAAGCATATCTTCATTCCCTATTTCTTATGTCACTTACAAATTGTAGTCTAGATTAGTTGTTGATTAGTTTTTGTAAAGAATAAGAATTTCTTAGTTGCAGGACTTCCTTCCCCACATAGGTATTCTGTCAGTTACAGGTATCAGGTTTCCTGTCATTCTTGCTAGAGTTGCCCACTCAGCTATAACTGACAGCTGGCACTAAAATAGCTGTGCTGTTTCTATGCAAACAAACCTCAGACAAACACAGTAAAAAGACTTTCAAAACACAATGCCAGCCACAGAAAGTAAAATAAACACAAGACAATTTTAAACTGACAGGAAAAAAATGACTGCTTCTATTTAAAAAAAAAAAAATACGGTCTCATGGCTGTCCATTAACACACAAGCTCCTAGATTTAAAATAACTTTCCTGAAGAAGAAGAAGAAAGCATAAATAATAAGCAACATTCTGAAATGAAAGTTTCTTCTCCAAATGGAACTTATCTTCCCGGCAAAGGATCAACACTAGCCGACTGTCAATCCTCAAAAGACTCAGAGGAATGTATTGTTTGGTGGCAGCAAAGCTTTGAAGGGGTTGATACGCAAATTTGTCTTTTAGTCAGCTCCACTTGAGTTGCCTGACAGTTCGGGTGCATGGAGGGTGCCCTGAAGCTTTGAAAGGTGGTCAGCTGTTATATCCTTGGCAGGATATAACCCATATAGCTAAGGCTACTGCAGCAATGATCATTCAAACATCTATTGTTATAGTTAGTTTGCTTATACAACTGTACTTTCTAGCTAGGGTCCTAAGCATGGAAGCATAGATTCACTCTCACTGAAGCTATCTTTGACCCTGAGGCCTATTAACTACTTTTAGCAAAGCAGATTAATCTAAAGAAACAAAATAATTTACTTACACCAAACTGGAGATTAACCAAGTACAAAACAGTTGTTCTCTCTTACAGGGATATTTAGAAACTAGATTTCTTTGTTTAAATATGCAAGCAGGAAGTGTTCCCACACCAGTCAAGTCTTAGTGATAACTACTGCCTTCTGTTAAGGAACTGTCGCTTGTCTCATGCATTCAAAAGACACAAAAAGTGGTGTATGGGTTCAAGATTTTTATTGTACATAAACATTGTCAGGAGCTGTAATTAGAACATGTATTTAAGCTAACTGATTCACTCATTACTTCAAACACACTTGCATGTGCATTTCCATTCATGACTGCATTCACTCTGGCTGACTGTACAAAATGGCACTGTTCTTGCACATGTTCAGTACTTGTATGCATGTGCTATCTGGTTACAGTGGCTCAATAGGAACATTACACATAATAATCTACATCCTCCATCTTTGATTTGTTCAACATGCAGTAGGAGAACAAGACAATATAGTTATGCTAGATAACATTTCAATATTAATGACAATCAAACTCAAGTCCAAGTCGCTGTGTATTTTGGATTGGGTCTGGAAATTCTACCCGATCTGGTTGCATAAAAGTTTTGAGTGGTTTTAGCAATAGGGACAGTCTCTGGGGAATTCTTCTCAATAGGAAATTGAAGGATAACATCAGGATTATTTGAAGAAAATACACTGTCCTGCATAATAGGAACAAGTGTAAGGTCGCTGTAAGATATAGAGTCTTTGGCACAGGCAATCTGGTGCATCACTGGTTCAGATACTGGAAGTATATGTCTTCGGTTTCTTGTAAATTCCGTTCCCTCCGATTGAACAATATAGGATCGCGGTTCCTCATAGACATTTTTGATAATACCCACTCGGTTGTCTCCTTTGGCTATTTGCATCCTTATGATTTCTCCTTGTTTTAGTGGTCTAAGAGGTTTGCTAGATTTATCGTAGTATGACTTTTGTGACTGTTTCTTCAAAAGTTGGGTTTTGATCACTTTGTTGTTCTTTGCATTTGGAATCAATAGTTGTTTACTGATCAGTAAGGTTGTTTTCTTCTGTCTAGACAATCTCTGAGCAGGTGAACCAAGCAAGTTATCTTGGGGAATGTTTCTAAGATTGAGGGGGTTAAGGATAACATCGGTACCATCTCTCTTAGATTTTTCTGACAAACATTTTGCACTTTGAACTGCATGCTCAGCTAATCCATTGGACTGTAGATACTCAGGACTACTAGTAACAAGGACAAAGTCCCAAGCCTTAGCAATTGTCTTGAACTGCTGACTGGTAAACTGCATACCATTGTCAGATACAACTTTGTACAGACTACCATGGACAGAAAAATGTCTCTTCAATTTTACAATGATAGTGCAGACATTAGATTAGGAAGAAGGTCAATTTCAAACCAATTTTAGTAAGAGTCTACTAACACTAAGTAATGCTGACCATTCCATTTGAAAATATCAGTAGCAACCATTGATCGAGGTAGTTCTGGAATCTGGTTTAGCTGAAGTGGTTCTTTTTGTAGGTGTGGTTTAGTACTATTACAAATAGAACATGCTAGAGTTTTCTCTCTATATCTTTTAACATAGAAGGCCAAAATACTATGCCTCTTGCTCTTCTTTTGGTTGAATCAGTACCCAGGTGTCCACAATGTAAAATCTTGATACATTCCTGTTGTAATGCTGTAGGAATAACTACGTTTGGACCCTACACAATGGTATCATCCTCCATCATGAGCTCATCTCAGTAAGGAAACTATTTCTGGACATCACGTGGTATACTGGTTTGTCGTACTGACCATCCTTGACTGATAATATGTGTCAGCTTCTGACGAACAGGGTCTAGAGATGTGTGTTGCCTAAGTTGATCAAGATGTGATGAGGAAAATTTTTGACTTTCATAACTTCAAAGTCTGGTTTCTCATTGTCATGTTGTTCAGTTGTTTGTCTAGGTGCTCTTGACAAAGCATCAGCAAGGTATAAATATTTGCCTTTTGTGTAAAACAATATTGAAATTGTGCTTTTACAATTTTGACATCATGCGCTGCAAGCGTGATGGGGTTGAATCTATTGGCTTTGTTAGAATTGTCACTAGAGGTTGGTGATCAGTCTCTGTTTGAACATTGAATATTGAATATAATCACTGAACTTCGAACATGTGAACACTACTGCCAAAAGCTCTTTTTCAATTTGCACATACTGCATCTCAGTTTGGGTTAAAGTTCTGGATGCATAGGCTACTGGTATAGCTTCTTGAAGACATGCTGCATCAAGACCATACAGTGAAACATTGCATTAGAGAGGTACTGGTTTGTGAACATCATAATATCTCAGTGTGGGTGGGCTAGCAATTTTCTGTTTCAGAATGGCAAATGCTCTTTGGTGTTGTTCTAACCATGACCAGTTTATATTTTATGTGTCAACTCATGTAACAGTGCTGAAAGTACTTTCATATCTGGAGTGAGCTTTCCTAAACAGTTGATCATATCAAGAAAACGCTGCAAAGATGTGACATTTTCTGAAACTGGCATCTCAAGAATTGCTGCTTGCTTAGACTGATCTGGCTGTAAGCCAGAACTAGTAAACAAATGACCCACATAAGAAACTTATCTCAGCTTGAATTTACATTTCTGAGGATTCAGTTTAAGACTGACTTCATGTGCATGGTCTAGAACATTCTTAAGGTTTCTATCATGTTTGTCTTCACCATTGCCCCCTACAATAATGTCATCTACTATGATAGCACATGGGTAACTTGAAATAATTTGCTCCATAGCATGTTGAAAAACTTCACTGGCAGAATTTATTCCAAATGGCATTCTCAAAAATCTCTACCTTCCAAATGGTGTACTGAAAGTAGTTAACAATGAAGATTTGTCATCCAGCGAAATCTGCCAAAACAAACGTTTTGCGTCTAAGACTGAAAAAATAGTGGCATTTGGCATAAGAGCTGCTACTTCTTCTACTATGTGCATCAGATAATGAGGACATTTAAGCGCTTTGTTTAAATCTCTGAGATCAATACATATTCGAATATCATCTGAGCTTTTCTTATGAGTTACGACCATTGAGGATACCCATTCAATCAGTTCTTTTACTGGAGTTATCATACCTGAATTCACCATTTTGTCTAGTGCTGTTTTTACTTTACTCTGTATTTCTACTGGAACCTTCCTGGCTGGTCTTACAACTGGGCTTACTTCATGGTTTAACTTTATGTGACTGATAGTTTACCAAGCTCATCTTTGAAAATATCAGCATATTCACAAAAAATATTCTGTGTAAAACTATCATGGTTGTTCAGATTTATATGGTGGACTTATTTGTTAAATGAAATCACTCCCATTCTCAAACTATCTTTGAGACCTAGCAATGACTGCACATGCCTTTTGACTACGTAAAAATGCAAGTCACAGCTGTTCCCAGCTGAATGGCATGTGAAAACTACTGAACCATCAGTTTGAATCTCTTCACCACCATAGGCAACACGTTTTGCACACTTTGCTGAATCAAGTGTTTCACCAGCTTTTACTCTGGCAAACATTTGTGTTGATATAACATTGCACCAAGTGCCAACATCTACTTTAAGCTCTACCGGTTTTTCATTAATCCATACAGTACAAAATATTTCACGCTGTGCTGCCAAATGAGTTAGCTGATAGTTTACTGTATTAATCATTTCATCAAGCACAGATACACCATCAACATAAAAAAGTATGCTCACGGCTTTCAAACTGATCTATTTGCTCCTTTGAATGCTCTCTTTTATTAAAATATTGTGGTATTTTAGACTTACAAAGCCTTTTGAAATTATTAAATTTTTTTACATTTATGACATTGCTGCCCAAAAGCTAAGCCCTTTTCTTGTTTAGGTTCATAGTTGCCTCCACTGTTACGACAGTTAGCAATAAGATTACTTGTAGCTGCCCCATTCGATTTATGGGTAAAATTGGGTGCTGCCACATTCTTCGGCTTATATGTCTTATTCATCTTAGCTTTGTGTCTCACACTATCAACATTCGCACTAGCAGAGACTGTATGAGACACAGCATGCTTAGTTTTCTCATCTGTAAGCATATTTGTGTGCTTTTCTGTAAGCTCGTATATTTGACAAATCTCTATGGCTTTGCTCAATGTTAAATCACTATAAGCAAAATCTTTCTCACTGCATCATTATTAATACAACACACAAGTCTGTCCTTTATTAACTAATCTCGCAAATCACCAAATCTGCACGTTTTAGCTTTATTTCTCAAGTCAGTAATGTATACTGCTATAGTTTTACCTGACTTTTGATTTCTCATGTAAAATATGTGCCTTTCCATTGTAATATTCATTTGAGGGTTACACATTTCTCTAAATTTCCATTTTAAGCACTCAGGGTCTTCCTGCATTTCAGCCTGTATCACAGTATGGCAGTTTCCACCTCCCCTGCATACACGCTAGGTGCATACAAAAATGAACGTTCCCTCTCAATGGCTTCTGAGCCTGCTAAATTCAGAAGTATGAATGCCTTTATATGTGCGTCAATAACAGAACAAGCAAACCTATATGAAAATATATTCTTGCTCAAACACTCTCCAGTTCTCAGCAATATTATTATCAAACATGTTCGGGTCCATGAAATCCATCTGCCATCTCAGCAAAATACATTTAAACATATACATAGAGCAGGTACTTGTAAGTATGTTCGAATGCACAACAATCTCTTTGAAAAGGCTTCACTTTGACACTGCAAATAGTGAGAACATTCCAGAAACTTTGGACACTTCAAATAGCTTTAATTTATGTGAAAAAGTAGTACATTGTGAAGAAATGTTGTTTTAGCCTTTTCATACATCTCGAATATTTTGCAAGTTATTTCAAACACTTTCTTATTTATTTTGAATACTTTTATCAGCATGTCGCAATCTCAGACATTTTGTTTATCTCGGTAATTATTTCAAATGTTTTGAATACTTGGCAAAGCATTCAGTGACTAAAAAATAATTTAAATGAATTTAAGTACCTTTAAATAACCACTGACCAGTTTGCAAGTTCACTCCAGTATATTCCTGTGTTGCTTCAACTCTGCATCCCATTTGGCACTATGTCATTTTAGACATCCTGCTTCTGACACCATGTGGCTTGTCTCATTAATTCAAAAGAGACAATAAAGCGGTGGGTTCAAGATATTTGTTATACATAAACATTGTCAGGAACTGTAATTAGAACATGTATTTAAGCTAACTGCTTCACTCATTACTACAAACACACTCGCATGCGCATCTCCATTCATGACTTGCATTCACTCTGGCTGACTGTACAAAATGGCACTGTTCTCGAACATACTCATTACTTATATGCACTTGCCATCTAGCTACAGTGGCTCAATAGGAACATTAGACATAATGATCTACAGAACAAACTGCAATTTAGAAACAGCATGTATCTTCTTATGGACCAAAATGAAAATCTACTGCACAGACACCTTATACCTTGACAGTTGCTCAAAAAAATCCTTTAAGAAAATCACTCTGGTATCCTGGAACAACCTTCCTCAAAAAATCCATAATACCAACAATCTGCATTAATTCAAAACTCTTTAAAAAGCACAAACCCATAGTAAATGCATATTGTTCCCTTACAGCATAACATACCACTCTAAGCATCTGACAAACATAAAGTGATATAAACCAAGCCTCACTGAAAAAAAAAAAAAAAAATATATATATATATATATATATATATATATATATATACATGTCCCTATCAGTTGATTGAGTTTTCAGAAACTCAAAATTCATATGATTGAGTTTCTGAAAATCCAAGGCTTTTGAATGGAGATCGCTATACAGTGGAGATAGGGAAATTTACCCTTTTCCTCACTGTACTGCGATGTTGTGGCTGGTATATATAATTTTCAGGGGTGTGTGTGGCACGGTCCCCCACATGGAGGGTGCAGAAGGCCTTGCCTCCCTGCAAAAACATAAAAAAGGTAGCTTTTTGTGTTTTTTTTTTTTTCTGTTCGGGTTTTCAGAAACTCAATCCTATTGTCTCAAATGTCTGAAAACTCCTTCATCTGAAATAAACCCATATGTACACAGATCTACTTTCTTTACACAAAAGTACATTTTAACGAATTGTACTTACGCGAGCTGAATCCACTGAAGTTCCACTTCAACAAATGAGTGGACTGCCGAATTCCTTTCCCTGTGAAAGGAAACACTTGGCCACCATGGTAACCAACTGAAACATAGGAAATTAAGCCCACACCCCACTACTTAAATATACCAATTCCAAGATCACACTACATGGAAGAGAGGGCACAGTTCACCATGGTGGCCAAGAGGTTCCTTTCATAGGGAAAGGAATTCAGCAGTCCATTCATTCATTGAACTGGATCTTCGTTGGATTCAGCTCGAATAAGTACAATTTGTTAAAACGTACTTTCATGTAAAGAAAGTAGATCCATGTACACATATTGCAAATGCCAACATGCACTTTTATATCTACTAATGCTACTTATTAATGCTACCTACTAATTCTAAAGTTTCTCACCTATGTACTGTATTTTTCAAAATGTACTTTCTTTTTCTAAAAAGCTCCACTTTTATTCATGAGCACTACATGTCTGAATTATTGTATATACACAAACCATGTTAATGTTTTTATGTACTAATGTTGAAAGTTTGTATTTTTGTTTACAAAAATTAAGTAACGTAATAATCACTGCAATATGTAACTGTACACAATTAATTTAATGTGTACAGAGGGCTAATTGCTGAGGTACTCTGCTCATGATTTATTGATGTAACGCTATTGTTATGAGGAAACATTGCTGTTATATTATGCTTACATCTCAATGATGGTACCACTTTGGTCAGAGATGTCTCTAAAACAGGTCTTGAAATCAGTGTGCTTATTTGGTTAGCAAATATAGATATAAAATAAATACTAAACAACTGTTTCAAGGGCTCTGGTTAAATGACATTCGAAGTCATGCAGTACGTAGAGAGAGACTGACAGAATCAAACCCAGGACTACAGGATAAACATTATTAGCAAGTCATAGACTTAATCCCCTGCACTAAACTGACATTTATATGTATTGCTGGATTGTTACACTTCAGTCTCAATTCCAGTACAGTTTACATATTGCTGTTTCTCAGGCTGTAAAAAGAACCTGCCTGTGGCAATACAAATGCCTTAGGCAAAGTAGACAGAGGTGCTACAGGAGACTGCTAAACAACATCCAGTTACAGCAAAGAAGACACATATTCGTGGTTCGCATCTGTAACTCTGCCACTCATAGTGTCAGGCAAATGTAGTTTGTCATGTTGCCTCTAGCTACCATATAATAAGTCAGTCAGTAGCATAACAAGCAGGCTGCACTTGGCCTGTGTGACTTATAAACCAAGCAACAATTAAAGATCAATTCCAATGTTTTTTCCCTCTTCCATATACTGTGTTTCTTCCAAATGGTGTAATGGTTTTCAGTAGGGAAACTAGCAGTCTTTGGGTTCAATTGCATAGACTACCATAAAAATCAAACCTGCTCATAGAAAGGCATTTTTGTCAGATGTATTTCCTTATGTTTTCTGTATCTCAGGTCTTAGGTCTTGCAAAGTCAGAGATCAGGAAGTTTTTCTTTTGTTTAAAATGTTGTTGTTGTTCTTCTTCTTCTTCTTTTGGCTTTTCCTGGTTAGTGGTCGCCACAGCGGAACTCCGGTCTGCTAATGATTGGCAGTAGAATTTTATGGCGCCAAGGTGCCAGCTCAACACCCAACCTTCAACGAAGGCACGCCCATTTACACATCTTTCAAACACCGCAGGGAGGACATGCAGACTCCACACAGAAGGCACTCCAGCCGAGAATCGAATGGGAGAACCTCTTGCTGTGAGGTGACAATGCTACCGCTGCACCACCGTGGCTTCTTATACGCCTTTATTCCTCAGGTTGCACAACACTGAAGACAGTGTACTTAGGGGCAGAGAGTATAGGAGTGCAGTGCACATGGGAATTTAAGAGAAATTTCTCCACTGTTCAAAACACTTATTGTAAACTTTGTTTGCTCACCCCCAAGGGGCCTTATAGATTGGAAATCTTTAGAAGCAAAGTCACTGAAATTGCAGCTACTTGATTTATCAAGTAACTGGAATTTCAGTGACTTTGCTTCTAAAGGTCTGCTGGATTGATTGTCTAGTGAAGTATATGAAGCTATGAATTTAGCCTTTTGAAAACAGGTGACTGGCTATAAATATAGCAATTAATTGTAGATAATTATCAGCCAGTATTGCTGGTTCCTGCCTCTGCCTTAATACTGCAATCACATGAAGCCATCCCGTTTGGCCCCTAAACCCATTTTATGAAAATGTGAGTTCATCAATGTAGGATTCACTCATTAAATGGATATGAAACTTTCAAGAATATCTGATATTAATCAGTTACTGGCATTCTCATAAGATTTAAAGTATACCACACAAGTAGGTTCAATGCAATATTAACAGAAAAAATTTCAGATATTCCTGTCAATTCTCTATCCATCTATATATGTATTACATTTAGGAAGAATGAAATATATAAGGTCTGTTCTACCTATATTGGCAAACGGAATATGAACAGACACTTTTTACAGATGAGAAATGTAATATCCAAAATCTTAGATGTGAACGGATTTACTGTCTATTTTGTTTAGATAATAACATGCATCTACAAGTCAACCAATGTTGAAAGAAATTAAATTACATTACAGTCAGCTTTGTTTCTATAATATTGCATGGTGTTGACTGCCTATATCTCGGTCATTATATGTGTTTAAATGATGGGAGCAAGGCTGCTATTTGGTGCACAAATGTTTGCCACTGAAAAGAGGGAACGCTAAAACTTAACTGTGTGTGTTGAGTTTATACTAATTCTTAGATTGCACTATCTTAGAGGATTCCCCTTGCTCTGAGGTTCAATGATCTTGGAGATAGTACAAAGCCCCTCACACTGGTGGTTGAATTCTCTCCTGGAAAACTGGTTTAACTTTGTTCCACTGGGTTTCAGTTTTTGCTGATTGCATGAGTAAACACACTTTAATATTCATACTACTGTCAAGCAGTTATAGACTCTTTAGCAATATCAGAATAGCTGCTATACCACAACACCTATTAAAGGTGTAGGGATGGGTCTGAAAGGCCATCATACCACAACACCCATTAAAGGTGTAGGGATGGGTCTTAAAGGCCATCATGCCACAACACCCATTAAAGGTGTATTGATGGGTCTGAAAGGCCATCATATCACAACAACCATTAAACGTGTAGGGATGGGTCTCAAAGGCCATCATATCACAACACCCATTAAAGGTGTAGGGATGGGTCTGAAAGGCCATCATATAACAACATCCATTAAAGGTGTAGGGATGGGTCAGAAAGGCCATCATACCACAACACTCATTAAAGGTGTATTGATGGGTCTGAAAGGCCATCGTATCACAACACCCATTAAAGGTGTAGGGATGGGTCTTAAAGGCCATCATACCACAACACCCATTAAAGGTGTATTAATGGATCTGAAAGGCCATCATACCACAACACCCATTAAAGGTGTATTGATGGGTCTGAAAGGCCATCATACCACAACACCCATTAAAGGTGTAGGGATGGGTCTGAAAGGCCATCATACCACAACACCCATTAAAGGTGTATTGATGGGTCTGAAAGGCCATCATACCACAACACCCATTAAAGGTGTAGGGATGGGTCTGAAAGGACATCGTACCACAACACCCATTAAAGGTGTATTGATGGGTCTGAAAGGCCATCATACCACAAAACCCATTAAAGGTGTATTAATGGATCTGAAAGGCCATCATACCACAACACCCATTAAAGGTGTATTGATGGGTCTGAAAGGCCATCATACCACAACACCCATTAAAGGTGTAGGGATGGGTCTGAAAGGCCATCATACCACAACACCCATTAAAGGTGTATTGATGGGTCTGAAAGGCCATCACACCACAACACCCATTAAAGGTGTAGGGATGGGTCTGAAAGGCCATCATACCACAACACCCATTAAAGGTGTATTGATGGGTCTGAAAGGCCATCATACCACAAAACCCATTAAAGGTGTATTGATGGGTCTGAAAGGCCATCATACCACAACACCCATTAAAGGTGTATTGATGGGTCTGAAAGGCCATCATACCACAACACCCATTAAAGGTGTATTGATGGGTCTGAAAGGCCATCATACCACAACACCCATTAAAGGTGTAGGGATGGTTCTTAAAGGCCATCATACCACAACACCCATTAAAGGTGTATTGATGGGTCTGAAAGGCCATCATACCACAAAACCCATTAAAGGTGTATTGATGGGTCTGAAAGGCCATCATACCACAACACCTGTAAAATGTATAGGTATGGGTCAGAATGGCTATCATTACACAATGCCCATTAAAAGGAGTAGGGATGGGTCAGAAAGGCCATCATACCACAGCAACTATAAACGGTATAGGTATGGGTCAGAATTTATTTATATTTTTACAGTAAGCAGGCACTGGTAATTGGACAGCCTTTTTAGAAATGATGACTACCAATTTGCTTTTTTACTCAGACACATGCCTCTATAGGAATTATTGCTTCTTTTATAGAATAGTCCTTCTATATCCTTAATTACTTGTCCAAAATCTCCTCCTTGTCCCCACCTCTCCATCTTCTTCCTTCTACCTTTCCTAAAATATTATTAGTAATAATTATCCATTTCTTCCTTTTCCCTCCTTCTACCAAGTTTGTTTCCAAACATGTTTCATACTGTTTACATTATACTGTTATTAATTAATGATACTCTGTTTAAATTTTCTCTATTTGTTGCTTATGTGTATATACCTCTGTTTACTATGGTCTTTAGGTAATGTTGTATTTTTTTCTGGAGCTTTTCTCCCCGGGCCTCGGATGAAAATGGGTAGTTTTCTGCCCAGCTGAACCATCCCAGTAAACAAATGCAATAAATAAATAAGGCAGTACTAATGATGCCAGTTTGCTTTGCCAAGGATGGGATTTAATGATAGATTGGAAGCTGTTGTATAAACTTGCTGTCACTCTTACCTGAAGAAAGGTCAGTTCTCCTTCTGCCAATCCCTCCCTTCGTAACAACAGGGTTGATTCAAGCTGTGACACACTACTGTGGTAAATAACAACTTACCCACACCTGCACTCTTGTACCTGTCACTGCCAGCATGAGAAGCACACATTTATGAACCAAGAGCATCTACTTTCTGCTGTGGCATCAGTGTATCACATTTTCAAAGAACCCTATAAAGAGATGTCGTGCCGCAGCAAAGGAATACTGTTTCTCAAATGAACAGACAGTGTGACTTACAAGTAATGGCCATAGCTTATTATAAATTACAACCATAGCTTATTATAAATTACAACCATAGCTTATTATAAATTACAACCATAGCTTATTATAAATTACAACTTGCAAGGTTTTAGGGTTAATCAGGTGCCATGTTTTATGTGAAATGCTAAGCCAGTGTCCTGTCATCAGTAGCCATTCAGACAAATGTAAAACACCTCCTAGCCACTTAATCATATGAAGCAACAATATTTCGGTCATCGACAGATACAGACTGATAAGAGCTCTTCCTAGATCCAGACTGATAGAGTTCTTCCTCCAGACGGGAAATACGTTATCATAGCATAACATGCCTTTCATAGTCATCAATTACAAATAAAAAAATAGGTGAATTCCTGATATAGGAAATATGATACAAAACAAAACAAATCACGCTGAAACCAAGCAGTCTTATTATAGTGACAGTATATTTGCAATGTACAAGTTGTGATGGAGTTCGAGCCAACATTTGAATACTATCATAGCAAGAATGACCAGCTCCATGTGTGATTTGTATAAACAAGTCCTTTATATACAGGAAATTCATTAAAAATATATGAAATATGAAGCATTATTTAAAAGCCTCCGAAAGTAAGCTGTCAATTCTAGGCTTCTTGAACTTACTGGCACCCAGAGGGCTTCAAAGTATAAGTTTACAGACTGATTTTGAAGCATGAGGTATTTGACACTCTTCAGTTTTCTCATTTAAATATTATATTTATTTTATAATACATTCTTAAATATCAGACAAATCATTAACATAAACAAAGACTCTGCAAGCTGTACATCAAGAAGCAGATCTTGATATTTTTCACGTGGTGGCTTTACATCCTTTACATCAGGGTATTGCATTCTTCATTAGAAATGTAGCATGTTCCCTTTGAAAGTTCAGGTTTAGTGAAAAGAACCATTTTAATGCACTAAGGGGTACTGAGTAGTTCTTAGCTTATGTAAATCCAAAAGTATGTATGTTTTTTACCATTGTGTTTTCTACAATAGAAATAAGGAAACTGCAAAGAACTTCTGATATTTAAAACAGCCATGTTAGTGCAATATAACATTAAACTGACTGATAGAATTAAAAACTATCTTGATATCAGACTGTAGATCAAGTGATCAATACTGGTCTTATTTCAGGCCATAGGTGAGGGCCATTGTCTACATCGTAAAATCTCCCACTCACCTACAGCAAAAGTTGTTGCATATTAGTGTTTCAACATGGTGCTGGGGGAGGAGGCTGTATAATATTACAGATGTGACTGATTCACATTTTTGGGTTGTGCTTCTGGAAAGCATAATTTACATTTACAACAACAGAAATTCTGTGATTTATTAACCATTAGAAACTAAATATTTGGGCATTCTGTCTCTTTCTTCTTATCTGCCTCTGATCTCACTTTCTGACTCCCTGTCTCTCTTATTTAAAGTATTTTCTGTCTTTTCTGGACTCGTCTGACAAACTGTGATATTTTTAAATCTGGCATATTTTTGCAGGCAAAATCCCTAGGTTGAAAACCTTACCCCCTGTTTACCACTGTGAACTGTATAAAATTACTGTACAATAAACCCAAGATTTATACAATAACTTTCAACTAGCTGTAATCCTGGTCTCCACCAAAGCTAGTCTTTGCTTTTCTGGTCCAGAGACGTAAGAGCTGAGAAGGGAAGGGGTTCATCTTTCAGCCAAAATATGGGGGCTCATTCTGAAAATTATAGTCCGGACATACTTTTTGCACCAGTTTGTAGTCAAAGCTATAAAAAGAGATAAATATGCAGATGACTTTGAAAGGCTTGGCACAGAGCCATGCAGCGTGACTCTGTGTGTGTTCTGTGAAACAATTCTTGGATGGGTCGTATAGACATGGTTTGTTCTTCCTAGCATGGTTTGTCTTCTCATATTCCACATGGCAATTGAATGCCTTGGACTCTTTGGTTTCTATTGTTGATTGCTGGAGAATATCAAAATCCACCACTTTACTTGGTGGGACAATACTAACGGAGACATTCCCAAGGCTGGATGAGTTGTGACGGAAGTAAACACTGAAAGTGCCATTGATATGATCTATGATTTTGCCAGTCACCAGAAGGCTAAACTTGACTGTTTTTATATTGAAATAGAAGTCCCCCCACCCAAAAATCTTCTTGGTTCTGGATGATTTCATTGGTATCTTTCGTTTGGGATAAGCAGTCGTCTGATTTTTGGACCAGTCCCATGGATTCAGAAAGCTGTAGGTATCTGTCTTTGATTTAAGAGGGTTGTCTGAGAATATTTTAGAATTGGTTAATGGTGGTGATTTTGGCAAACCATATGGCAAGCCTTTTATGACTCCTGTGGCTGCCAGGTCAAGGTGTCCCAATGCTTCTGGCATGTGGTCATCTGTACATACTACCTGTTAAAACAAAAACAGAAATTATGATGAGCTTCTGCTATGAGTAAATTAATGCTATTAACAGCATCACAGCAGTAAGTGGTATGAAAGTTCTATAATTTATCATAGAAGTCTGTTTCATTTATTTCAAGTTGTCTTATAAATGGACCACTGCCATATTGCCTCCAATTCTCCTTTTTTTAACCAACTTGTCTGCATACCTACAGACATATAACTTGTATAATAAAGCAGTGCTTCCCATAACAAGTTACATCCATGCTAAATGTTGAAATATCTGGAATAGAAATAACACCTTATAGTGTTAAACTAGAGTTCTGGTTTTACATTTTTCTCTACATATGTAAAATATTAATATCTGATATTTTAATTTCAACTTCAACACTTAACTAGGCTGCAACATAAACAAAACAAGTCTACCAAGATATGCCATTACATGTCTAATTTGTTTCCTCCTGAGTGTGAGACTAAAATTTGCAATTTCTTAGGACTTCCTTTTCTGGTAAATGATAATAAATACTTAAAAAACACCTTCGCATCTTAACTGGAGTATGTGTAGTAGTCTATCAGAATACAATGATAAATAAAGCTGTATACTTTATGTACTGACTGGCTATTTGGTCTCAGATCTAATGACACTTGCTACATTAAATAAGAACCAATAGTGTATGCAGCTGTGGTTTCTGTGGCAGTTTAAGATAAATTATACCAATGGTATATTCAAAGGGGTCACTTGCTGCAACTTAATAGGCCACTTAAGGCTGGGCTTCAACCTACTGTGTGAATGCCTGTGGACTTCAGAGACAATTGTAGATGACACTGCCTCTGAGCACCCTAACACCCAAGGTCCAGGAGCAGAAGCTATGCTGGATTGACAAGAATGTGCAGAGGAGACAAACTAAATATAAGACTTTTCTGTTGTTAACTGGCTTGGATTCTATATAGGAATGTTCATGAAGGAGAATGGAAAGTGTGTTAGATGGCTACTCTGGTGTCGGATTATAAGTTGTGATGTCAGCATTCATTTAGGAAAACA
This sequence comes from Protopterus annectens, assembly GCF_019279795.1. Taxonomy (NCBI): domain Eukaryota; kingdom Metazoa; phylum Chordata; order Ceratodontiformes; family Protopteridae; genus Protopterus; species Protopterus annectens. The sequence goes on from NC_056743.1 coordinate 895,930,495, forward strand.
TCTGAGCAATTGTGTCATGTAAAAAAGTATGGAAAAAGGTAAATCTCCACTTATCTCAGTATAAGCAAGGTTATTTTCCAAATTGCCTCTAAATGTTGCACACAAGTGAAATGAGATATCTAAAAGAAAACTTAATATGCAATGCAAAGCAAGAGAAATAAATGTCTGTAACTTCAGCCCTAATTTTAATAATAAAGCACAAACAAGTCCTTTGCATAAAATGTGAGTTTAGGCTGCCCAATAAAATCTCATGCTTCATACTTTTTTCATTTTAAAATGTGTTAAACCTGTAGTTTTATGGTAATCTCTATCCAAAGGTGTGAAGTGCTGAGCTCACCATGTCCTCATTTATGAATAAGTAGATTACCATTTGGTAAACCTGCTCCTCAGAATGTTGTATAATCACTAGTAGGGCCAGTCAGTGTAGTGGGCATTTGCATTTATTTATTTTTTATTTATTTATTTATTTTTTTCACATTTGTTAACCGGGTTAGTCCAACTGAATTTGCAAACAAACCCATTTTCAGTTGAGACCCGAGGGGAAAAGCCCCAGCAAACATAAGTAAAGATAATAAAACACCCAATCAAAATGCTGAGTATTTCAACGTTCAAACTCAAAAAAGCTGGAAGCCAAAAACAAATCCATGTACAGATTAAAATCCAGAGATTTATTGCAAGCAATGGCAAGCGCTTTCACCCATTTGGGTTTCTTCAAGACAAAAACGCACTCACAGTACAGAACTAATTTATATTCACATTAATCACTACAATAATGACATCATATCCTGTTGGCTAATTATTCTTAAAATGTCAGTACACCTCAGTATACAGGAAAACAATAAAAAAAATATTTAGAATATATTTAAAATGTATGTTCAAAAATATAAAATCACTTATCTATTGATAAGACACATCACATATTACGTTAAAAATCATTCACTTCTGTCTGTTTCCCTATCAGAATCACTTAAAAAAGACAAGAAACAGTCAACTCGTGTCTATAAAATAAATATAAAAATCTATTATATAAGCATTTAAAATTTCACTACTAACTTCCTGCTTTTTAATACTGGTTTAACTGATATTTTATCATTCAACCCAGGCTTCTGCTCCGCTCGTAACCTAATGATCCACTTAACCTCTGTATTTTCAGTGTAGTTCCTTGTGCCCCCCCCCTTAAGCTAACAGTGTTGATTTGCAATGCTTGAAACCTGAAGGAATGTTGTGAATCAGTGTCTAAGACATGTTTAGAAAGGGCATTCTTAACTGACTTAATATGTATATGGTATAAGTGTTCTCTAATTCTGTCCCATAGCCTTCTGTCCATTTTTCCTACGCAGAACATAGGACATGCTATACAATGGGCAAGGTAAACAACATGTTCTGTTGTGCATGTCGCTACGGAATCAAACCTAAATCTCCTCCCTGTGACTGGATGCACAAATACAAGGTCACTATTTAAATAACCACAATAGTTACAACTATTACAAGGGGTAGTACCCAAAGAGGAAGTGCCTCTACTTTCCATATTAGTAGCCCTCAGATAACATAACAATCTTTGTAGGTTCTTCCTATTCCTAAACTGGAAAAAGGGTTTATCACCTACAGTCTCTTTCAAGTGTGGGTCTACCATAAGAATCCCCCAATTCTTAGAAAATTCTTCACTAACTTCAATAATATCCTGTGTATAATTAAGCGACAACCTCACCACAGAATCATATTGCCTCTAACTATCTACCTTGAGCTCTATTAAATTAACAGTACCACCACTATCAGCAAAATAAGGGGTAGCTACATCCATTCTGAACAAATTAATACCTTAAAAGCCTGCTACAACTTCATTCAAACTATAAGATCTTTCAACCAGCCTATTTTGTAAACCAGCCAGTTCATTTATGAAACCATCATCTGCAGAGTTCAATCTAGAGGCACATATCGCCTGCCCTGTAATAATATTTCTGAAGACATACCTGGGGTGCATGCTATCCCTGTCTAAAAGTGTATTTTGTAGCAAGATTTCCTAAATACGCCTGTATTAAGTAATCCACTAGGAAGACGTTCCACAAACACATCTAAATAAGATATCCATCTATCTGATTCCTCCATGGTAAACTTTAAAAAACTTGTAAGTGAATTCACTTCATCCAAAAACTTCATAATGCCCTTTCTAAACATGTCATAGACACTGATTCACAACATTCCTTCAGGTTTCAAGTATTGCAAATCAACACTGTTAGCTTAAGGGGGGGGGGGGGACACAAGGAACTACACTGAAAATACAGAGGCTAAGTGGATCATTAGATTACGAGCAGAGCAGAAGCCTGGATTGAATTATAAAATATCAGTTAAACCAGTATTAAAAAGCAGGAAGGTAGTAGTGAAATTTTAAATGCTTATATAGTAGATTTTTATATTTATTTTATAGACACAAGTTGACTGTTTCTTGTTTTTTTTAAGTGATTCTAATAGGGGAACAGAAGTGAATGATTTTTAACGTAATATGTGATGTGTCTTATCAATGGATAAGTAATTTTATATTTTTGAACATACATTTTGAATAGATTCTAAATATGTTTTTTTATTATTTTCCTGTATACTGAGATGTACTGACGTTTTAAGAATAATTAGCCAACAGGATATGATGTCATAATTGTAGTGATTAACGTGAATATAAATTAGTTCGGTACTGTAAGTGCTTTCTTGGCTTGAAGGAACCCATATGGGTGAAAGCGCTTGCCATTGCTTGCAATAAATCTCTGGATTTTAATCTGTACGTGCATTTGTTTTTGGCTTCCAGCTTTTTTGAGTTTGAATGTTGAAATACTGTGTTTTATGCTGATACGATCGAACAGTCCTGGTCTGCTCCTCAGCATTTTGATTGGGTGTTTAATTTCTTACTTCTGCGAGAGGAGCGCTTACTTCTTGGTCATTACCTTTGTTTGTTTGTTATATTGCGTTATTATGGCTAGTGACCAGGGAGACAAGACTGATTTGAATTTCCAGCCTGTGGAGTTACCCTATAACTCGGAGCTACAATCGCAGCCTACATGGAACCAATGGAGGTTCATAAAGTGTGTTTCCAGTGAGATGAATCCGTTGTTGATGTATGAGGTGAAAGAGACCGGGATAGAAGTCATGGGGACTGGAGAAGAGCTGTATGGTCTTAGTGAGGAGTTTGAGCAACTGGAGTCCGATTTTCTGAAACTGAAAAAGCATCAGACACAGAGACAACACTTCGAAGTCTGTATAACGAGAAGAATTATATCATGAGGTCTGAGGGTTTTAAAGATGCCCACAACGGGAGCGACCAACCCTGAATTGCTGTATAAGTGGCAGCAATTAAATATAAGAGGTGAGCGTAAAATACATGACATTATTGAATTAATTCTTTTTGCCTGAGGAGGAGAACCTCAGTGACAAAATCAGAGTGAGGCAACAGTCTATTGTTAGAAAGTATCCAGCTGTAGTGGTGCATAGCTTGATGGAGCAATTACTTGATGATGTTTACTTATTTGAGAAAAAACTTTTAGAACAGAAACATAATAAATTACAAAGAGACACTGTGGACTTCAGGTCTGGACATGTGTTCACTTGGCCTAGAACTAACTATGATAGAGACAATGGGCAAAGTAGAAGGGTTAACAATACTTCTTCTACTCTCAACACTCAGAATGAAGCCACTGTTAAGCCGGTTCCAAATATTGACTTTAGTAATGCTTGCAGTAATGTGAATGTTTTACATGGTCAAAATACTGGCATTATTAATGATGTGGTTGATCTACACACAATGAATAGTAATGTTAATTTGAATGTTACTACTAGTGAACACTGTAATAATACTGAACAGTTGTCGCAGAGTACTGCTGGGATTGATTCAGCCCAGATGTTTGAAATTGGGGAAGGTATAGCTTTTCGAAGCGCAGTTGGTTTGAATGGGAGTACTGTGGCTAGAGCCCTTATATTGAGTGTAGATAATAAACATGTGGAAGAATTAATACCCTCAGTGAGAAGGAAGGTTTTGAATTCCCAATTAGAGGAAGGAGCTACTGGTCATACCCCTTTCCCAATCAACGATATTTACAGGGGAGGGAGGAACAGATCAAAAAGCCGAGGGCGATAGAAAAGGAAGGTGTCTGAAGTGGAGCACTTGGGTCCAACCCTCAAGAAAATGTGAGAAAAAGTACCCAGACATTAGAATGGAATCTCTCTAGTAGAGCTTTAACCGAGGAAGAACTAGAAGTTTTAAATAAAGGGCTTTCTTTTATACATTCTGTTAGAAGTGACATTACTGATTTGGTTACAGATGTCAAGTTATTTGGGCGTAATGTGCAACTTAAACTAGATTATGGCACCCAGCTGATGACTTCAGTAGGTCCTATCTTTAAGAAACCGAGTACTTATGTCTCTACCTTGAATCCTTTATTGGATGCATTTATCAAGTTGGTTGAGGATGACCTACATAAGTTGGATACATAAAATAGAAAAAGGAAGTGGTTTGGTAATCTACCCCCCAAATTGAGGATTTCACTTAATAAACTTAGGAGTGACAATATGATAATAATCAGGCCTGTGAATAAGGGAGGACCTATTGTAGTTATGGACAGGGTAAACTATATAAAAATATGTTGAGTGATGACAGATTTTACCTTAATATTTCCATAGGAGATATAGAGAGCAAGGTCTTACATATTTATGATACATTAGATGACGTACATAGAAGTAAGATAATTAGTTTAGAGTTGTTTCAATTCTTTTTCATAGAAAATCCTTTAATTCCTGTTATTCAAGACTTACCCAAGATCCACAAGGACCCTGTTTCTCCCCCCATGAGACCAATTGTAGCAGGCCGAGGGTGGATTACTGAACCCATGTCTCTATATATAGAAAAGTTTTTGAGACCAGTGGTAGAGAAATTCCCCCATATCTTGAAGGCCACTAAACAGTTTTTACTCATGTTATATAATAGAATGGTTACATTATCAGATGATTTTGTTTATAAGCTTGTTACTTTGGATGTACAATCCTTGTTTACTGTCATACCTAATGGGGAAGGCATAGAGAGCATAAATAGATGTTGCATGGAGGAGACAGATTATACAGTAGTACAGATAGATCTAATGTGTGCCTTATTGGAGATTATCCTTGAGAATAATGTGTTTTTATTTAATGATATTCCCTATATTCAAAAGGATGGCGTGGCTATGGGCACTTTGTGTGCCAATAGCTACGCCAACCTGTTTATGGCAGTCTGGGAGAAGGAGAAATTGTTTAAGTTAGACAGTTTCAAAAAACATGTTATATTTTACACCCACTTGGTAGATGACCTCTTCCTGTTATGGGCAGGAACTGATTTGGCACTACAAAGCTTTTTGGATGAAGTGAATTCACTTACAAGTTTTTTAAAGTTTACCATGGAGGAATCAGATAGATGGATATCTTATTTAGATGTGTTTGTGGAACGTCTTCCTAGTGGATTACTTAATACAGGTGTATTTAGGAAATCTTGCTACAAAAATATACTTTTGCACAGGGATAGCATGCACCCAAGGTATATCTTCAGGAATATTATTAGAGGGCAGGCGATACGTGCCTCTAGATTGAACTTTACAGATGATGGTTACATAACTGAACTGGCTGGTTTACAAAATAGGCTGGTTGAAAGATCTTATAGTTTGAATGTTGTAGCAGGCTTTTAAGGTATTAATTTGTTCAGAAGGGATGTAGCTGCCCCTTATTTTGCTGATAGTGGTGGTACTGTTAATTTAATAGAACCCAAGGTAGATAGTAAGAGGCAATATGATTCTGTGGTGAGGTTGTCGCTTAATTATACACAGGATATTAGTGAAGCTAGTGAAGTCTTTTCTAAGAATTGGGGGATTCTTATGGTAGACCCACACTTGAAAGAGATTGTAGATGATAGACCCTTTTTCCAGTTTAGGAATAGGAAGAACCTACAAAGATTGTTATGTTATCCAAGGGCTACTTATATGGATACTAGAGGCACTTCTTCTTTGGGTACTACCCCGTGTAATAGTTGTAACTATTGTGGTTATTTAAATAGTGACCTTGTATTTGTGCATCCAGTCACAGGGAGGAGATTTAGGTTTGATTCCGTAGCGACATGCACAACAGAACATGTTGTTTACCTTGCCCATTGTATAGCATGTCCTGTGCTCTACGTAGGAAAAACAGACAGAAGGCTACGGGATAGAACTAGAGAATACCTATACCGTATACGTATTAAGTCAGTTAAGAATGCCCTTTCTAAACATGTCTTAGACACTGATTCACAACATTCCTTCAGGTTTCAAATATTGCAAATCAACACTGCTAGCTTAAGTGGGGGACACACAAGGAACTACACTGAAAATACAGAGGTTAAGTGGATCATTAGATTATGAGCGGAGCAGAAGCCTGGATTGAATGATAAAATATTAGTTAAACCAGTATTAAAAAGCAGGAAGTTAGTAGTGAAATTTGAAATGCTTATATAGTAGATTTTTATATTTATTTTATAGACACGAGTTGTCTGTTTCTTGTCTTTTTTAAGTGATTCTGATAGGGAAACAGACAGAAGTGAATGATTTTTAACATAATATGTGATGTGTCTTATCAATAAGTAATTTTATATTTTTGAACATACATTTTGAATAGATTCTAAATATTTTTTTTATTGTTTTCCTGTATACTGAGATGTACTGACGTTTTAAGAATAATTAGCCAACAAGATATGATGTCATAATTGTAGTGATTAATGTGAATATAAATTAGATCTGTACTGTGAGTGCGTTTTTGTCTTGAAGAAACCCAAATGGGTGAAAGCGCTTGCCATTGCTTGCAATAAATCTCTGGATTTTAATCTGTATGTGGATTTGTTTTTGGCTTCCAGCTTTTTTGAGTTTGAACATTGAAATACTGTGTTTTATGCTGATACGATCGAACAGTCCTGGTCTGCTCCTCAGCATTTTGATTGGGTGTTTAACTTCTTACTTCTGCGAGAGGAGCGCTTACTTCTTGGTCATTACCTTTGTTTGTTTGTTATAAGTAAAGATAAAGTTACAATATACAAATATTAAATAATCACAATACAAAATAATGGTAAAAAAGAAGAGGTAATTAACTATTGGCGATGTATTGATAGTAAGCAACTCATTTTCATTGGAGACCCAAGGGGAAAAGAGCTCCAGCAAACATAAGCAAAGATAAACATACAGGCAAAAACTATTAAAAATAACGATGCAAATACAAAATTAATTATAAAGAGAAAAACAAAAGAAAAAAAATATGAACCTCAAGGATTGCACTGATAGCAGTGGTATAAAATATACTACATATGAGAGTAAAAACAAAAGATAATCGTTCAAAAGAAGGATAATGTATAGACATTGACAGGAAGTGGGGGGAAGATAAATAGTGTGGAAAATGGGAGGGGGAGAGAAAGGAGGGGGCTATAGTAGGGCTATAGTAGTACAGCTAAGGGTTTAGGAGGTTAGTTTAAGCAGAAGTTACTAACAGAGAAAGAAAGTTAGGAGATGAAACAGGTTATACAGTAGGACAGACTAAGACTACGTGTGGTCAAGGCACCCGCATAATTTCAGGTTTAGTAGGTGGGATTTAAGCTCCTTTTTAAAACAGGGAAAGGAAAGGTTGGATCTAATATGGAGAGGGAGTTTTTTCCAATTTAGTGAGACAGAGTGTTTGTAAAGTAGTTTGCCAATATTCCTTTTGGGTTTATAAACTGAGAGAAGACACTGATCAGCACTCCAGAGAGGCTGGGGAGGCGGGAGTAGAGAGTAGCATGGGAGGAGAGAGCCGGGCAGACAGAGGGGTTAGTATGAAAAAGGTAGTGTGGAGTTACGATTGTAGGAGAATGTGCAGAAATTCCAGCCACTAACGTTTGTTTATTGAGAGGCAGTGATGTGAAGAGGGTGATTGGTTTAGAATAAATCTGGCAGTTTTGTTGTATGTTTGTTCCAGTTTCTGCATTTAGGTAGTTTGGATATTGGTAAGGATGGGGGAAGCATATAGAAGACTGGGTAAGAGAAATGCCTGCATAAGAGTGTGTTTAGTGGCAGTGGTGAGGAATTTTTTGTTCCTATAAAGTAGTCCAAGGTTTTGATGGGTTATTTTGATGGCCTGTTGTATGTGCAAGTCTAATTTTAGTTGGTCATTAATTATTAGCTCAAGAAGTTTGGTGTGTGAGGCAGGGGAGATAGTGGTGCCATCTAGGGAGGAAAGAGAAAAGTTGGATTTAAGGTGAGAGAGTGTCTGAGGTAGGAAGAGAAGAAGTTGAGTTTTCTTAGGATTAAGGATTTGTTGATTGTTTCTGAGGCATTTTTCAACATAGATAAAGTTAGTGTGTGTAGTTCAGATATAGTATTGGAGATAGATAAGAGAGTAGCATCATCTGCGTATTGTATTGCAAATGAAAGTGCAGGATGAATGTAGGTTGTTGGTAAAAATGTTGAAAAGGAGCAGTGCAGGTATGGAGCCTTGGGGTACTCCTGTATGAATAGCAAGGAAGAGTGAGAAAGCCTGCTGCCATCTAACAGCTTGTTTTTTGCCAGTAAGGTAGGATTGGAACCAGCCAAGAGCAGAAAAAGAGAGGTTTATGTCTTAGAGTTTATTAATGAGGATGGAATGAAACACAATGTCGAAGGCTTTGGAGAGATCAAGGAATAGACAGGAGACAAGGAGATTGTTGTCCCTAGCTTCTGCAACCTTTTGAGTAAAGGACAGTAAGGCAGTCAAGGTACTGTGTTTAGGGTGGAAACCATGTTGCGAGGGGGGTGAGGAGATTTTTGTGAATGAGATAGGCCAGTAGTTGAGTATGTATACATTTTTCAAGGATCTTAGAGAGCGGTGAGAGAATAGTGATTGGTCTATAGTTAGAGGGCTCAACAGAGTTGCCACCTTTGTGTAGAGGAGTGGTATAGAAGGATTTCCAAATTTCCAGTATGGTAGATTCCTGAATGGAGCTGTTGATTAAGATAAATACAGGATATACAACAGAGTCAGCAGCAATTTTCAGAAATTGAGGGGGGAGTTTATCAGTGGAGGGAGAGCATAGTTTTAGTTTAAGAAACAGGGATTTGATATATTTAGTAGAAACAGGTTGCAAGGTAAAAGGCTGAGAGTCAGAGGAGCATAGAAGTTTAGGGGGAGGTGAGGGTGACACAGAAAAGTTGGGATGAGCAGAGTTAGCACAGGGTAGGAGTTTAGACATGCTATCTATGAAGTGTTTGTTGAGTAAGTCTGCAGTTTCAGAGGGAGAGTGATAAGAGAAAGGGTTAGGGATGGTAGGATCACCCATGTGGAGGAGGGAGTTGATAGTACTCCAGAATTTCTTGGTGTCATTTGGGTGAGAGCTTTGAAATTTAGTGAAATATTGGTGTTTATCCAAAATAATAAGTTTTATACAAAATTTCAGAGTTGCTTATAACTTCGGAGAAAGGTGGGAGTTTTAGTGGTTTCCTTTTTTTTCCATAGAGCATCTCTTTCATGCATCAAAGCATTAGTAGCTTTGGAGAGCCAGGGTGCAAAATTAGATTTGATTCTGATTTTGCGAGTTGGGGCAGGAGAGTTTAGGACATCAAGGAAAACGTGGTTGAATTTAGTAACAGCATCAATGAGCGGGAGAGTTTTTAGGAAAGATCAGTTGATAGACAGTCTATAGTTAAAGGCTCTAGGGGAAAAGTTAGTCAGTTCCCTACAATCTCTGTAGAGATGGGGCTTAGAGAGATGAGGATCATTCCTTAAGATAGAGATGGGAGAATGGTCACTAATAGAGTTAGGGAAGGTAGAAGGGTTACAATAGTTGTTTGGAGAGTTGGTCAAGATTCAGTCAATTGTGTAACCAGCAGCATTTTTACTGTAGTGGATAGGGGTAGTGGTCAGTTGTGAGAATCAATACAGGTTTATGAAATGGTGGCGTGAGTTACCAATAAGGGAGTTCCAATCTATATTAACATCTCCAAGAATGATGGTTTCATAGGGGATGGAGGTGTTTATCCAGGAGAGTATATGTTCAAGGATAGGGATGTTTTTACCTTGGGGGATATAGATAGAGGCTATAGCAAACTTCCTATATTTATTGATGTGGCAGTCTAAGAGCAGTAGTCCAGCAGGGGAGAGACTAGGCAGGGTAATGTCTATAGGTGTTAGCGCCAGTGAGACAGAGTACAAGATAGCCACCCACCGCCTTTTTTTGGGTGTCCTATCAGGCATATAGCTATTGTATTGAGGTGGGAGAAATTTAAAGGAATTGATATGAGGTTTTAGCCAGGTTTCCGATAGGGCCAGGATGTGAGGTTTGTGTTGGGCCAACCATGCTTGAAGTTCAGACGTTTTGTTGTTTAGGCTTTGGATGTTCATTGCAGAGATGGAGAGATGTTTGAGGCTGGAGATATTTGAGGATGTTTTGGGGGGACAGCAGATGAAGGTGGACGGGGAGTGGAGACAGGGGAGGGACCAGGATTAGGATGGATGTCACCAGAAACCAGTAGAGCAAAGACAATATGGAAAAGGTGAGGGTGTTCAGTAAGGGGAATGAGGTACTTGAGTTTGAGCTTTGGAGTAAGAGTGGGATAGGCCACGAGTTTAAATTTAAGACATTGAAAGGGGGAGAGAGAGAGAAAAGAGAGGGGGCAATAATCAGCAGAGCTTGGTTATATGTTGGAAGGGAAAGGTGGGGGAAGAGGGGAAGATATGGAGCACAGTGTGGTAGGAAGTGCTTAGGGCTAGTGAGATTAAACGTGGGAGAAATAGCAGTAGGGATAGCATTGTGTGATGGTAAAAGGAGGGGAAGAGTTATAGGGAAAAATATAAAGAAATGTATTAGGGAAGGGCGGTGGCTAGAAGTAAGCGGTGTGAGGGAAGAAACAGTATTGAGGGGTAGAAATAGTGAATATGTGAGGACATAGTAGGTGTGCTAGGGAGTGAAAGAGTTAAGAGTGAGAGAGGCAAGCCAAGGAGGAGTCAGTCCAAGGTTTGTGGGGAAAAGGGGAAGATTGGTGACAAAGTGGGAAGAGTGAAAGGGTGAGAGTACAAGTTATGGTGGTGGGAGGTGGCTATGGGAGTGACCAGACAACAAGGTGAAAGTATAAATTTGAGGATACCTAGGGTGGGTGGAGAGCGAACCCAAGCAGAGCAAGGGGGAGTGGAGTGGGCAGAACCACACCACAAGTAAGTTGAGTGTAAGGGCCTAAAACCTGCACTCAGCACTTTAATTTTACTTACTTTTAGCAGGAAAGACAGACAAACAGTATACAATTTTGAGGTTTTTATCAGGGTTACTTTTTTAAATGTCAGACAAATAAGTAAAACTTTCAAACAGGAATCTATGTCTGAGTGTTAGAAAGCTGCAAAGGTACAAGGTATAGCTGTAAAAGTTAGGGTCAGATAGACAAATGTATGAATCAGTTTACTTTAGTTACAGAGGAAAGAGGCAAAAAATAAAGTACAAAGAGCCCTATAGCTGACCAAAATGGTGACTCGCTTTGTTACACAGCACAGTAAAAGAGAGCTTAACAAATTTTTTTTTTTTATGTTTTTAACCTACACTGTTTAATTGTTGGGAGAGAAAAAGTTGTTGTTAGAGACTGTGGTGGCCAACTGCAATCCTGTAGACATCGTTTTGCAGGAGCTGCAGTACGCTACATACATCATACCAAGTTAAATGTATTTAAAATGTAAGTTTGTATTTCCTTCTTCATACACATTCTGTCTGCCTACCATGACATCTGTATGTTATTGGGACTGTAGCATGGTATCCTTCCAGGTTCCATGGCTTCCTGCGTTTTATCACCAAACTGAACTCTAGTATTGTTATGCACAGCAGAAGTCTGTGTTTCATTAAAGCCTTAAAATACTTAGCATGCTAAATATGTTACTATATGACATCAAAAACCACAACAAATTATTGAAGTACTCAGGTGTAATTGGCTGTATGATACACAAACACTCTCTGCATGAGAGTGCTAATGAATAAAGCAGCAGTCATGAAATATATTAAAAGATACAACATCATTTTTATGTATTTTAAAATACATTAATAACTTGCAGTCTCCTTTTCCACTACTGTTGTAAGAATCCAGACAATGTACACTGAAATTAATAAACACACCTCACAAAGTGCACTGGAAACTAAAAGTTCCACAAAAAGAAGGCAGAAAAAGTACTTCCAGAAAAAGAAACCACAGAAAGTACTTGTACAAAATGACAGCAGAAAAAATACTTTAATTGGCCTGTCTTTTTAAAGTGTATTCATTTTTTTCTTGGGTATTTTAATTTGGAATATCACTATTGCTGGATTCTTTGTTGGCAAGTACTTTTTTGTTTGTGGACTCTTCACAATGTACTACATACAACAAAACACATTCACATATCAAACCAGAAGGTGACAAAGCCCTCTGATCACCCATGTGGGGAATATTACCCCCCATTGCTGCCTTTAATGTTATACTATCTCCAGGATCTTAATATCTAGCAATACACCATATACTGCTAAGAGAACAAGCAAAATACTGACAGACAAACAAACAAAAAAAAATCCCTCCCCTTTTCCAATCTGAAAAACACTAGATATCTGGCAGACAGATACACAGCTTGGTGAAATAAAGTTCTCACATATAGTGTGCAAGTAACTAAATGGTTTACCAGTCTTACTTTGCTTTGTAACAGTGATGTCCCCACACTGGTTCAGTAATCAAGGAGCCTGAATCCTCACCACTGACACCGGAGAGGGACATTCACTTGGAATACAGATGGATACACTCAGTATTTCCAGATGCAGACCTCTCTGCACCAAGTACAATTTTCCTTTAAGAGCACAAAGAGACCACAGTCGGCCCAGGGTCTGGGTTTCTATATCTGTCTCCCAGGTCTGCAATTAGTCTCCCCACTGGTACAGCTGTAGAGTTAGGTCCTCAGCCAAGTGCCAAGTGAAGTCCTCCACCACTTTCTCTGTGAAACCTGTGTTTTGTGTCTGTGTTCCAAGTAGCTGACACATACACACTGTGAGATTTGATTTTAGACACACACACACACACACACACACACACACACACACACACACACACACACACACACCTGGGAAAGGCTGGCACAGATTTACCTGCTGTGTCTCCTTCTGCCCAGAGTATAAGGTTGTTATCACTGCCACCAGATGTTCCACAATCAGCTTCTCTAAGGCCCTTAACAAAGGGTGTTGAATTATACTGTGGAATATTAATATTAATACAAATGGTAGTAGTTGACCAAGACAGATTGGCCTTCTGCAGTGGCCCACACAATGTCACCAAATAAATATAAGCAGTTTCAAAGGCTAAATACTTTCTAAACAGATGAGCCACAATAATTTTTTAAATATATTTAAGAATAAGTAATAAAAGAGCATGAAAATATTGACTATATATTTACAGTAAACCACATAGTTCAAATCACAGGAAATATTGAAAATAACATTGATGGACAAACTCAGACAAATAAAGAAAAACAATATCGAAACAAAGTTTCATTATATTTTCTTGACTGAATCTAGGAGATTTACTAGTCCCTACTTACTTAATAGAGCAAGGCAGATGATGTGATGAATGGTCCTTCTTGTTGTCAGGCCCAAGACAGAATACTCAATTCTGAGAGATTTCTCTTTGTAATATTTAAAATTTCCACTACGGCTGGCAGAATGACCTCATCTGGTCATCTGACTCTAGGTTCTAACATTATTCCCCTTTGAAGCTTGAGACAGGATATTAGCATGCATGTGATAAGATGCATATCTAAAGTTTTGCTAATGTTTATGGCAGTGCCTGGGGTTTCCCTTCTTTTTACTGAGCTAATGAACAAAGGTTTCTTCCAGACATGCTGTCTCTGGTCCTATTCAGAGCTGTGAGATAAGCACTTCCATAGCTTAACATGTGGTCCAATGAACACTATTTTTCTTAAAGTAAGAAGTAAACTAGTTGTTTAACCCCCTCTCTTCCAGTGTCCTTTGCTAACATATATACATATAGTCTCACATATATATTCCTTTGTTGTCCAGCAGGACACAGTGTTGCTACATTTTGTAACACTAGCAACTTTACAAACATGTTTTGATATTCAAATGCCACACAGTTCTAATATATTTGTAACATAAGCATCTGTACAAATCAGTTTGATATTCAAATGTCATACAGTTCTAATACTTTTGCAACATAAGCATTTGTGCAAATCAATTTGATATTCAGATGTCATACAGTTCTAATACATTTGTAACACAAGCATCTTGTATAAATCAGTTTGATATTCAAAGGACATATCATTCTTTACAGAACCTTTACAGAACTCCAGCTGGCTATGCTGGCACTAGCCCATATCATCACATCTCTCCCCGCTTCGAAGACTCAAGCTAGTTTTTCAAATGACCCTTGAGAAACGTGGCTTGAGAGAAATAAGCCTATCTGGGAATGTTACCCCATTCCCTGTCTTGAGATTCCATCTGCCTTGGATTGCTGACCCCACTACAGTGCTGCACTGTTATATCATATGCCTACAACCCTAGTCTTCATCATAGTAACGTGGGATTTTGCTTCCTGGCTCCCTATAGTCATAGATCTCCCTCAGACTCCTCCTGCTTCCTACTGCAAATACTCAGCATAACAGCCTCCCTATCATGGTAAAGCTTCATCATGTTAGTATGGTACAATTTGTGCTCCTGCCTCCTGCCTAGCAGTTCTACAATGTAGTTAACATCACTGACCTTCACTTTGAAGGGTCCCTCCCAAGCTGCCTGCAGTTTATTGTGTCTGACAGGAATGAGCACCATAACCTGCTGTCCCACAGCATGCTCTTTGGCTTGAGCATTTCTGCCATACCAGACCTTTTTTTCCTGTTAGGCTCCTGCCAGGTTCTCCTGGGCCAAGCCTATAAGCTCCCTAAGCCTTGTCCTCTGGTTAAGGACATGAGCCACAGCAGACTCCTTGTGAGATTCACACTCACCCTCACACTCATTACAAATCAAATCTAAAGTTCCCCTCACCCTATGCCCATACACCAACTCAAAGGGTGAAAAACCTGTGGATTCCTGGGGCACCTCCCTGTATGCGGACAATAGCTGGGGCAAAAATTTGTTCCACTATCTCTTAAACTGGTTTGCAAATGCCTGTAGCATGGTCTTTAACCTCTCCACAAGACCATTAGTCTGGGGGTGGTAGTTGGTGGTCTTTAGGTGCTTTATCCCATAGCACTCCCAGACACAAACAAGCAGGTCTGACATGAAATTGGCACCTCTGTAAGTCAGTATTTCTTTTGGGAAACCTACCCTGCTGAAAATCTCTAGCAAAGCATTTGCCACCTTCTCAGCCTCAATGGAGAACAGAGCTACTCCGTCAGGGTATCTAGTAGCATAATCTACTACTACCAGGATATATTTCTTCCCTGTGGAGCTTGGGGTACTCAGAGGCCTCAAAATATCCATAGCTACCCTCTGAAATGGCTCCTCAACCACAGGCAAAGGCATCAAAGGAGCTTTGACCTTGTCTCCTGCCTTGCTTACTTTTTGGTAATGTTCACAGGTCCTGCAGTACCCTGTTACGCCCCTGGAAATCCCAGGCCAATAAAAGTTCTACATAATATGTCTCTTGGTGCACTTTATGCCCATATGACCTGCAAAAGGAATGTCATGGGCTATGGCTAGAAGTGCCAGACAGTAGGCTCTGGGCCCTACCAATTGCTGTATTACCTCACCTTCTAGTCCTCCCTCAAGGGTCCACTCTCTGTACACTAACCCTTTGTTCCAGTATACAGACTTCCTTTTTCCTTAAGAATCAGGCACTTCCCTAGCTACCACCCTCAAGACTTGTAATATACGGTCTGAGAACTGAGCCTGTCTCAACTCCGTCTTAGTGACCTTTCCCAGCTCCCCTTCCACAGGAAGTCTGGTATCTTCTGACAGCAGTGCCTTACTGTCAGCCTGGGTACTAACACTCACCTCTGCCCTTGCAGTCACCCTGTCCAAGGTAACATCAGTACCTACCAGCAGCTGTGGCTCATCTTCAGGCTCACTACTACAGGTAGCTCCCTCCCTGAATTAGCCACCTCACCAGTCCTGGCTTCAGGGGGCGCAGTCTATCTGGGTCTCCCACAGGCTTCCAGACCCACATGCCTGTCTCCAAGCCTGACTGCATGTCACTGCATGCACACATGGTACTGCATTATCAAAATCATTCCCTATCAAGACATCTGCAAGGATATCCTCAAACAACCTACTTGCTTGCTTCCTTTTCCACCCTTCCAGTCAAGGTAAACCCAGGCCAAAGGCATTTGGAATGGGATCCTACCTAAAGCTCTTACTGGAGTGGACTGTCCAAGCAAGTACTGCTCCTCTTTAACCACTGCAGGTTTCATAATGGCTATATCAGAGGCTGTGTCTTTCTTGGCAATAGCCTGTTATCCATCCACCAAGATAGGATACAAACTCTGGTGGTAGTTTGGTACCCCTGTTGTCTCCAGACAACTTACCACTAGCATTCTGTTATCCTCACTTGCTGGCTCCCCCACCTTTTGTTCCCCACCTTGCCTCTGTGGATATCTATATGCTACATGGCCCCACTGGTTACATTTAAAACATTTAACCCTTGATCCTGGTCATGTACCTGAACTAGTGGCTTCCCCTGTTACTGGAAGACTCTGTTGGGGCAGTGTAGGCTGCCCATCATGGGTTCCTTTATATCCATGTGCAGCATTGGGTATCCCTTTCCTGTGCAGTAATGCCCTGCTTGCTCAGCTCATCTGCAGAGTTGCATTCCCTGTCTGCCAACCAGATTCTCATGTCCTCAGGCAAAGTGCTAATAGGTTGTTTCCTAAAAAGGTCTGCCAGTCCATGAAAAGTGGTGACCTGGCAGCAACTCACCCACCTGTGAAAATAAGTGCTTAACTCAGCAATATAATCACACACCGTTTCATCTGTTTTTTTTTTTCTGTAAGCTTCAGGTGTTAACTTAAAACATCCCAATAAACATTTTAACTGTATCATAGTTTAAGCAATCAGTATAGGGCAATTTAGAAACAGCAGTTACAGATTTACCATGGAGTAAGGGGGTGAGGAACTGTACCCAGACCCCTCGGTCAACATTACGCTATCGTCATAGTCTTTCATATAGATGAATAAAACTGTAAAAATTATCACCTTCTTGGTACTGAGGAAGAAGTTTACTGACCTTTATTGCTTCTATAGTACAGTTACTCCCTTCCCCATTACATCCATGACCCTGGCAAAGAGTCAGCATTTCCTTTTCATGTTGCCTGTGTTCACTCTCTTCAGCCTGCAACCATCTCATCCTCTCTGCTGATTCTAATTCCATCTGTTTTGCTAGCCACAATCTCTCTGCTGATTCTAATTCCATATGTTTGGCCTCCAGTTCAAGTCTCTTTAACTCCAGATAGATTTTTAAGTCCTCTGAGGAAAATGTGAACTGTCCTGTTTCTTAGAGCTGTACATCCCCAGTGCTACATTGGTTGTCTTCCTGGTTGCTATTCTGTTCTGCAGCTGTGATTAAGGCTGAAATCATTTCCCCTTTAGTCAGATTGGTTTGCACCAGTCCTTTGGCTTGGCACATCTCAGCCAATTGGTTCCTTGTCAGATTGCCATAATTATCCGATAATATCATTGCCTGCGAATTTCCCTGACTAAACTAAGCTAACAAAAAAAAAATAAACAAGACTATTTTGATATGAAACTCTGAATGTTTATTTTGTGGCTGCTTGAGAGTACACATTTAGTGACAACTGCTTACAAGCTATTGAAGTTAAAATAATATCCACACCACTGCTCACCAATATGTGATGACCCCTCACTGGGCTAGTAATCAAGGAGCCTGAATCCTCACCACTGATGCTGGAGAGAAATATTCACTTGGAATAGAAAAGGACACACTTAGTATTTCCAGATGCAGGCCTCTCTGCACCAAGTACAGTTTCCCTTAAGAGCATACAGGGAACACACTCAGCCCAGGTCTGGGTTTCTATATCTGTCTCCCTCCAGGTCCACAGTAAGACTCCTCACTGGTACAGCAGTAGAGTTAGGTCCTCAGCTGAGTGCCCAAGCCAAATCCTCTACCTCTCTCTCTGTGAAACCAGTACTTTATGTCTCTGCTCAAAGTAACTGACACACACATGCTGTGAGACTTGATTTTCCACACACACACACACACACACACACACACACACACACACACACACACACACACACACACACACACCTGGGAAAAGCTGGCACAGATTTACCCGCTGTGCCCACTTCTCCTCAGAGTATAAGATATTTATTACTTCCACTAGACACTTCCCAATCAGCTACTCTACAGCCCTTAATAAAGGATGTTGAATTATACAGTGTAATATTAATACTAATACAAAATGGTAGTAGTTGACCAAGACAACTTGGCCTTCTGGAGTAGCCCACACAGAGTCACCAACTAAATATAAGCAGTCTCAAAGGTTAAATATGTTCTAAAAGGACCAGCTAAATAAAAGTTTTAAATATAATTAACAGTAAATAATAAAAGAGCATTAAAATACTGAATATATATTTAGAGTAAACCGCAGAGTTGAAATCACAGGAAATATTGAAAATAACATTGATGGACAGACACAGATAAATAAAGAAAAACAATACTAAACTAAGCTTCACTATATTTTCCAGACTGAATCTAGGAGAATTACTATTCCCTACTTATTTAATAGAGCAAGGCAGATGATGTGGTGAATGGTCCTTCTTGTTGTCAGACAAAAGACAGAATACTCAATACTGAGAGATTTCTCTTTGTAATATCGAAAATTTCCAAAATGGCTGGCAGAATGACCTCATCTGGTCACCTGACTCTAGGGTCTAACACTATTCCCCTTTGAAGCCTGAGACAGGATGTTAGCATATATGTGATAAGATGCATAGCTAACATTTTGCTAATGTTTATGGCAGTGCCTGGGACTTCCACTCTTTACTAAGCTAATGAACAAACGCTTCTTCCAGACATACTGTCTCCAGTCCTATTCAGAGCGGTGAGATAAGCACTTCCATCACCCAAATAGGTGGTCCAAATAATTTTTTTTAAGTAAGAAGTAAGCTAGCTGTTTAACCCCTTCTCTTCCAATGTCCTCTGCTAACATATATACATACAATCTCACATGTATAATCAGTGTTGCTAAATTTTTTAACACTAGCACCTTTACAAACACAATTTGATTTTCAAATGCCATATAGTTCTAATACATTTGTAACATAAGCTTCTCTACAAATCAGTTTGATATTCAAATGCCATACAACTCATACATTTGTAACACAAGCATCTTGTATAAATCAGTTTGATAGTCAAAGGACATATCATTCTTTACAGAATTCTAGCTAGCTATGCTGACACTAGACCATATCACCACAGTAACATTTAATTATGTTATTTTTTTTTTTACAAACACATTTTCTGTAATGATTAACATCTATGAAATGCTCTTTTTCATTTATGCACTCATTTTTCGCTGTATCCCAAGAACATTCCTACTATGAAAGAGATATATACATCAATGCTTTTGTGTGTGTATGCGTGTGTGTGTGTGTTTATAGATATTTGTATATATATATATATATATATATATATATATATATATATATATATTTGTGTGTGTGTGTGTAATATATATATATATATATATATATATATATATATATATATATATATATATATATATATATATATATATATATATATATATATATGGGTCCCCTACAGAAGACCAGCAGCTCACAACACAGACACCCACATCGCTGACACCAAAAGCCCGACACATGAAATACCGACAATGGGAAAGCGGTAAGTCTCCATAGTGCAGAATGGATATATTTCCATTCCAGCACTGTAGTGTGATCTCGGAGTTGGAATATTAAAGTTACAGGGGGTGTGGGGGGTGGAGCCCCCACAGGGGGTGCAGGAGGGCGTAGCCCCCCTTTTTGCTAGCAGAAAAAAGGAAATGTTATTTTCCTTTATTCTGCAGTAGTGCTGTGAGCTGTCGGTCTTCTGTAGGGGATATATATATATATATATATATATATATATACATATACATATATATATATATATATATATATATATATACACATTCCTAACAGATGATCGTGTTTTCACAAACTCAAAATTCACATGATCGAGACCATATTATCGAGTTTTTGAAAACCCAAAACATTTGAATGGAGATTGCAGTACAATGAGGATCAGGAAATTTACCCTTTTCCCCACTGTAGTGTGATTTTGGAGTTGGTATATATAATTTGCAGGTGGTATGGGGGCATAGCTCTGCACATTAAGGGTGCATGGGGTCCTGCCCCCCCTGCAAAAACATTAAAAAAGTAGATTGTTGTGGGGGGGGGGGGGTTGTGGGTAATTTTTGAAGTTCAAGTTTTCTGAAACTTGATCATATGGTCTCGACCATATGAACTTCGAGTTTCTGAAAACTCGATCTTCGGACATAGACCCATACATATATATGTATACATATATATATATATATATATATATATATATATATATATATATATATATATATAAAATGCTGGCCAAATATGCTTATGACTGACTAAGTTACTCTGTTATCTTGGAGTGTCGGATACCAGTTTGCTGATGAGGTCAATTGGAATTAGACATCCTCTTTGGTCACAGCTGCCTTAAGAGATTCATACATATTATGCACATTTTATTCTGTTTTGCAGCATTGCAGTTGGTTTGTGAATGATGCCTGTATCTCCTTCTTCTTTAGAAAAGAGTGCCATGGTGTCTCTGTGGCTTGTTGGAGTACCTGGCTGGCCACAGCCAGGTCATACAGTTATATATACTATCAGCCATACAGCTGGCTGATAAGAGTACTGATTATGCATTCCATTCCCCCATTCAGAAAAATAATTTTATTAAGGCATACAGTAGCACTAGTCAGTCCCCAGATACTTGGTTGTCACTGCATTTGAACATGAAAAGAAATTCTCTAAATAGACAGTTTTACAGATTTTACAATAAAATGAGAAATGTAATATTCAGATACATGTGTTCAGAAAAAGACTATTAAAAAAATTAAAACTTTTTGTGTTTCTTATTTAAAAACAAAGTTGGAGGTAGGATTCACTTAAATCTTCTGCTTAATCTGATTTAGCAGATGTTTATGGCTAGACAGAAAGGATATCTGCTGTACAGCCATATGGAATGTTTTAAATCTAGTTTTAGCATGGTGGTATGAAGGGTGGTCTTTAATTCCGACCTTTGGTAGGGCAGATGGAAAGAAATTGCTATGCATTTAATCATCCCATGATGAGTGTAATGCTCTTATGTCTACCAAAATTGAGTTGTGGGACTGAAAATATCCTGGCTTCAGCACAATGTTGTATTCTCCCTCCATTTTGCCAAAGCTGTCTGCTTGCTCTGTTGAAAACTGCCACCCCACCACCACCTATGCTACCCTACTATTCAATGTTCATATCGATCTTCTTGATATGTTGCCATGATGCTGTATTTCAGGTTCATAATGTAATCTGTATAACTGGCTGTATCACGGGTGAAGAATGTATGGTCACATTTCCAGGGGAGAGAACCTACTTAACAGCATGAAATAAAAAGACACCTAACCTCATGGTGAAAATAATTTGAGAAATTTTGTAAAGGCTAAAAGCTAGATGAATGCATGATTGAATGTTGGAATGTGATATACGAACACGATGTTTTTGAGGGGTAAGATTGTTAAAAATGACAGCATACCATAGAAGGTACAGCCCTGCATAAATAACTCATTGACTCTAGAATGGAAGCAAATCAGAAACTAATGGCAGAAAGGTTTAATGATTGCTGCCTTTTACTGCTGGCAGAAAGAGTTTGTGGTCATAACCCCTACGGGAACATAAATGGAAAATAATGTTTTCCTTAGTTGTCAAGGGGTACACACATATGGACATTTAATTACTAAGGAAAAAATTAACACATGATGTTTGCCCTCCAATCCATATACATCCTTGAACACTGAAATGTAAGTTATGTAACTACTACAAAAAGTAAAAGACAGTGGCACAAATGTCCAGGAACAACATCCGATTCTACCATTCTTGTAACATGGAAATATTCCAGTCCCTCCCTTATATTTGTATTTCCTAACAAGTTCTCAAATGTAGCTAAACAGCCTTTTTTTCTTTGTGTTTCCTTTTTATTGTTTTAAATCACATCATATTTTGCAAAGCATAGCAAATTCAGCCGAGAGTTTGATGGATTGGAGTTCTGGTTCGGGACTGCAGAACTTCTTGCTATTAATTTTCTGTCCTCCCTGCTGCGTCTCTTACCTCTTCATGCCATGCAAGCTGTTATGTTTTGATCAGCAGAGAGTCTATCTCTGCCATCCATCAATGCCACATCCTGTTAACTTGGGTTTCAGGCATAAGTATTAATCTGCAAAAAGATAGCCGACTGCTACCAGCTTTGCTCCGTTACTGGGCTTGCTTTATTTATAATATAATGGTTTCATACATTTTTCAAAGCAGGCCATGCAGTCAGACAATACAACGATCTTATTCCCTACAGCTGATGACAGCTGTTGTAATTTCGATATTATACAGAATGTGAAACTGAAGTAGTGCTATATAAAGTATTATATAATGGTTTTAGCAGTGTTTTAAAAAATGCTTGTGTAATGCTAATGATAAAGTTTTTGCAGCAAGTCAGAGATGCTTTTTAGGCATTTACAATACCTGCTAATGATCACTTACAGATGCATCCTGGGAGGGCAAGGCAGTTAAGTGAATTGCTGCAAGACATAAAGCATTTACTGGTTGGTTGCTCATTTATTTATTTTAAGAACTAGTAATGGCTTATGGAAACAAACATCACAATTTCAGGAGTGACCTAGAAAAATAAAGGTGTAAGTTACAGAAATGGCACTGTATATACACAAAGTGTGACATATAAATTGGTGACAGTGATGTTACTATTTTAAAAATAATTAGAAAAAGCTCAATCTACATAAAACACTTAGAGGCCCGTTGCATTTATTCAATCACAGACAAGACTACTCTTGAAAATTGAGGACTCCAAAATGAAATCTTAGCAGGTGGTTAACCCCACTGACCCTCAGGTGGGGGTGACCCTCCAAACCTAACCTCATTGTAGCTTATATTACTTTAGGAAATTTGCATTATAGTTTGCACAGTTCAACAACATTTTTTCAGAGAACAGAAGTTTTGCTGAACTGGGGCTGAACAATTCATTGTGGTCCTGCAGAGATATCACTAGTAGAAAGCAGAAAAGTGATTGCAAAAAACTTAAGCAACAAAACAAACAGAAAAGGCAAGCAACATAAAAGAAGTTATGGTAACATGGCAACAGAAATGACAATAGAATGAAGAAAAGGGATTATAAAAGCAAAAGAAGAAACAGGAAGTTGAATTGGGGAAAAAGAGGATAAAACTAACACCTAACATGACCGAGAAATGTTTCCACATGCCAGACCCTAAAAGAGTGAATGGGTTAGATGTCCATTAGTACAAAATCCAGAAGGCAGTTGTTAATCACAGCAGGGGAAAGCATTTCACCTAGCAGGGAAATGGTAGAAGAGTGCACTGAACAGTAGACAAATGGTGGGGTGGAGGGCAGTTGGTGCTTTTCAGAAAGTAAGGGTACCAGCAAGTATGAGATGATGGGAGAAGAAAAATACAATAACAATTATAGAGAGCTGCTCTCCAATTAAAAACCAGTATAAGGATGTGAAAGTCAGCACTCTTGGTGCCATTAAGCACTGGGATTTTTGTAGGCAAATAATTGACACAGATGTCTGAGTGATGAGCTGAGAAGGTCCAGAATGCTGATGTGATTATAGGGTCAGAGCAAAATAATGTTGTAAGGAAAAGGACAGCCTAACAAGACAGGTTAGGGAGAGAGTCATGAAGCCTTACAAACTGTTAATCTGAGCTTTAGAAGACAATTATATATCAGGATCAGTGCTGCATTATGGATGGAGATGACTTTTGCTAAAAAGTAAATGTGTACCTAACAAGTTAGAGATATCATGTGAGAATCATTATTTTGAACTACGGTGGGGCAACACAGTGGTGCAGTGATTAACATTGTCACCTCACAGCAAGAGATTCTCTGGTTATATTTTCAGCTGGGGTGCCTTCTGTGTGGAGTCTGCATGTCCTCCCTGCATTTGTGTGGGTTTCCTCTGGGTGCTCCAATTTCCTCCCACATTCCAAAGACATGTGTCTGGAGAATTTCTCTCTGGGCCTCCACTGAAAATGGGCTCTGTCCCAGGCCAGACTTTCCCAGTAAACAAACGTTAAAAAAATAAATTAATAAAATGCATACAGTTGCTTTTCTTAGTACTAAGGAAGAATGCTGTGACCAAAAAAAATCACAGTTCTACATGAGCAAATATTCACTGAGAAATAAGAAAGTCAGCGAGTATTACAGCTGGACATGTAGAGAAGTGCACCATTTCCATGCAAAAACCAGAGACACTCTTCCACAGTAATGAAACATGTCATAAATGAAAGAAGATAAAGGCAATGGGAGAACTTATAGAACTTCAGCATATGCACCACAGTGAGTCTATATTATATCAGCAAAATATAAATACATTGAATACCTCTTCATCAACCCATTTTCAGCAAAAGTGAAAATCCGCGAATGATCATTACATCGAAATTTTTCCCATGATAAGTAACCAGTGGGCCATCTTCGGGAATTTGCCCTTTTTCCCACTGTAGTGCGATCTCAGAAATTGGTCTATTTAGTTAGGTAGGTGGGGGCACAGCCCTCCCACCAGGGTGGGTTTTAAAGTATTCTGTTTATATGCAATTATGTTGGCCTACTGCTTGCTTACTGTTGGAAAAATTTTGATGCAACGATCATTCACAGAGTTTCACTTTTGCTGAAAATGGTCAATTAAGAGGTATCCAATGTATTTACATTTCACTGATATAATATAAACCCTTCACAGTGAGATCAGAGAAAACCAACAGAATGACCATCTTGCTATCTATTAGGAGGGCATTGAGAGAGGTGGGATTGAATCCTAAGCAGGTGATATTACATTTTACTAGCTGATGAAGTAGGCCAGCCCTCCCAAATATGTTGGCAGCAAACAAATTTGACAACTGAAACTTTAGTCACAGGGCCAACCTGAATAGGTAGGATTCCATGGGTGGACATCCTGCTCCATTAAGTTTGAAGAGTACAGTCGCTGCAGAGATGGTCCCATTTGAAGGCCTCAATGTACACTGACTACAGTGGATTACTTACATAAAGATGTTTGTAGGTGTACATCTGCTCCATGATATGATCAAAGTTAGCATTAGTGTCTAGCACCTCACCCCTGCAGCAGCTAGCCATAGGTGATGGCCTCCATTTCCAGTACCTACTGACAATAGGGGTACACTTGGAAGAATGTTGGTATCATGGAGTACAGGAGATTAAACAGATAGTGGTGACAAAGACAGTGGTGTGATGATAAGCTTGAGGTGAAGGATAAGCTTTTGAAGAAAAGTTGTAAAAATATTGATAAAAAGATAATGAAAAAGAAAAGAAAATCTGGTAGCTGCCAAGGTCAAATATCTTTGCTGCACCCACAAAGAAAGAGGAACACATATATTCAAGGCATGGAAATATTGGCCAGAATTCTCATCATAGGTTCATAGATTAGTACAAAGCTAACTGCCCTTGCGAGCCATTTTAAGCCAGGCCAATTATCCCTTGTGAGACTCAAACCTCACACCTTGTGTTTGTAAGGCAAACACCTTAACCATTAGGCCACCCTCCCAACATGCTCATTCTCAAATAGGTATTTTTTTATATTACATTTGGGCTGAAAACTGTTAGTAAAGTGAAAAACCTTTAAAAGGAAAAAAATCTCATGAAAAAGCATTAAAATATTATGGCAAGGAAGAAACAGGAAGACAAGTCAGTAGTGGTTAAATTGGACATTAGACTCCAGCCGGTGAAACTGGTGAGTGAATATTTCGATATTTCCTGGACAGCATGTAATCACAGATTTGTCTTCAAGAGGGGAGCAGATGGGTAAGGCCATTGTAATAACAGCCCTATGTAGCAGAAGAGTTAAATGAGACCAAGGCTGGAAGCAAATAATAGCTGCAGATGGTCACTTTAGTGGGAGCAATGGCCTTGGGGAGGAACAGTACCAGCCACAGTACAGAAGGAATGATGATAGTAGCAGGAAAGGATGACAAGGAGAGACGGGTAAGGATGTAACTTCACAAATCTAACTATAAAAATGGATTTGGTGGATGCAAAGCTAGTAAGTGAATGACCATATGGAGTAGAATGTCTGTGGTTTGGGGACACAAGCTGTGTCCCACCACTTTTATGGACTTGGAACTACAATCTGCTTTTACCCCTTCACACAACCACAGAGTAGTAAAGCTGTGAATAATAACATCCAATCAATTTCTGACTCTTTCACGCTACCTCAATAAGTCTACTTTTGCTGAGACCATGTAGTAGTTAAGCTGTGGATAATAGCATAGCTTCATAGGCTCATAGGTAAGTACCAAGCTAGCTGCCTTTCTGGGCTATTTTAAACCTAATCAAGTTTCCTTTTGGTGCTTGAATTAACCTATTCAATTTGATGTTAGATTGGCCTTACCAATCCCATAGTCTATAATTATATATTATCCTTAGTGAGAATAAATGGGAACATACCATAGGTAATTTAAGAGGACTCGTGCATGTGACAATGCATTTAGGAGCTGCTTCTGTCCATTAGTACTACAAAGGGCAGTCCTGGAGTACGTTTTCTGTTTCCCATCCATAGATCCAAGTTACATTTGAATATGTACAGGGAAGAGCTTTGTTTTATGTGGATGGAGAATCTGTTCCAGAGTAGTGGTATCCCCTTCAAGATAAACCTGTCCCTATAAACAATTCTGTTGATGTTGCAGAAGAGGTTTAGAGCTATAAACTGAGTACCATTTGACTTGCTGATATGCAGTAAATCCATCAGTATTCCCTTGTATGCCAAACACAGGTCACCCCATACCACTCTGTATGATACCGAGTATAGTGACTGGGGGTGAGGTTGGTCAGGTTGGTCAGGACATATTGTTTAGGCCTTGTATCCAATTAGTAAGGTATCTGTGTTAGCGTTCCAGTTGTTGCATGTGTCTGAATAGATAACAACAAAGGGGGCATTATACTCAATGACTTTGGTCTAATGAGGGTTGAGTAAAGGGAGACAATGACATCCTTAGATCTACACACATTCCCTTTGTTTATAACACATGCTATATAAATAGACTTTCTTATAACAATGGCACATGTTAGTCAAACGTTAGGCTGCTATCCACATAAGTACTCAAATCCTGAACAACTGGGTCAACTCTTAGGGGCATATGGTCAATGTGGTAGTTCCTTGGGGTATATGACTTCCCAAAGGATATGATAATGCAATTTTTGATATTTAGTTTCAGTCCATGATGTCGGCACTAGTTATTTATTTTGGATAAACATTCCTGCAAGATTGTTGAGTTATTTGAGTTTTCATTGACTGTTCCTAGCTTGCAGTCATCTGCAAACTTAGTCAGCCAGGGCCCTTTGGTATTGGCATTTACTTCAGAGAAATACAATTAACTTCTGACACTTTCACTCTTAGTTCCCATTTTTATGAGTATGTGAATGTCTGTAACAAGGCAGTTGATGGAATCATCCCTGATATGCTAACACTGGGGGAGCAGTGCAGTTAGAGATAGGCATAAGGAAATGAGAGAGTTACTGCTGTGAAACAGGATCAGAAGTTCAAAGAGTTCCACATTAGGTTGGTGGATATGGCAAAAAAAGTTGAGGATGGCAGCCAGTGGAAATTTGCAAGAACTGTAATTTTGAATGGCCATAATTTTGAAAATGGTAGTTTTTTAATCTGTTTAGTCTGCTGCACTCCCCTTGTAATGGCCTTGCCCTTTATAACCACATATTTGTAAAATATTTTACATCTGCATTCACTCCTCCTTGCAGCAATGGGCAAATCAGATGCCCATTTTCACAGTTTCTGGACTAAAACCATGACAGACACCTATTTAGTAAAGAAAAAAAGAAAATAAGGGTGTAGTGTTTAGGGAAGCTGTTAAACCAGATTTCATAAGATATTGCGCAGATTTTTCTACTGTGAGAAAGACTGAGCTATACCTGAATCAAATCCTATCCTACTAGATTTTCCAACCTTGCCCACAAAGTATTACTGTGAAATCTAGCACATATTACATGTAAATCAGATGGGAGAAATGAACAAATCTGTAAGGATATTCCCTAGGGTCTCCTACAGCAGCCCAAGTCCCAGGCACTCAAAGATGACCACATGGATGGGGAGCCTGTTCCAGACAAGGGATAGCCTCTGGGATACATAGCTGCCTCTCCAGCAAGTCCTATCTATATCCCAGGCAATGTTTATGTCTTTAGAATGGGTAATTCTGGTGCTGCTTGCTTTGTGGATATGCAGGAGGTCCATCAAAGTGGGTTCTGATAATGCCTTGTATGCCAGGCATAGATCTCCTCTCAACAGCTTGTAGAAGGCAGAATATAGGGATAGAGCCTTGAGGCAGTCTGTACAGGACATGTTATTCACACCCTGTATTGCTTTAGTGAAGAACCTCTGTGGACATTCTGTTTATTGGATATGCCTGATTAGGTACATACCAAAGGGGGCATTATACTCTATGTTAGGTCTGATGAATGCCGAATACAGTGGAACAATGACTTCCTTGGACCTGGATACCATACCTTTGCTTTTAAGTTGCACAACATAGAATGGTTTCCGCACTACTGTAGACACATGATGGTCAAAGGCTAGATTACTGTCTATGTGTATTCCCAAGTCCCTGACTACTGGGTCAGCTCTTAGGGGTGTGTTGTCAATGTGATAGTTACCGGTGTGGATGACTTCCTGAAGGATACTATTATGCATTTCTTGACATTTAGTTTCAGTCCATGGCTCTGACACCAGTTATTTGTCTGTGTCAGCTCTTCCTGGAGAACATTAGTGTCGGAGGGGGATTCAATGACAGCTCCAAATTTGCAATCATCTACAAATTTAGTCAGCCAGAAGCCATTGACATTACTTCAGAGAAGTAAATGCCAAAAAGGAGTGGCCCCAGGACTAATCCCTGAGGAATTCCACTTGTGACTGGTCTCTTTGTAGAGGTGAACCCCCAGTTCTAACTTCCTGAGTCCTGTCTGTGAGCCAGCTGGTTATCCACTGGGTGACATAAGGGTTGGAACCTGACCTCTTGAGTTTGTCAACAATGCCTGAATGGGGTATTGTGTCAAATGTCTTGGCCAGGTGAAGGTAGGCAGTGTGAACCATTTTGCCCTCATCCATTGCTTTGGTGACCGTCTCAAAGAAGTCCACCAGGTTGAGTAGTTATGACCTGCCCTCGATGAAACAAGATTGGGTTGGATCCAGTGTCTGAAGCTTTCCTCTGTTATTGGTGATCATTTCCATGATAAATCTTTCCATGGCTTTGCATATGAGACTAGTGAGACTTATGGGTCTGTAGTTTCCATGGTCTGTAAATGGCCCATCTTTGTGCAAAGGGATGAGTGTTGGTGTTCTCTATTCATGAGGCACAAAGCCTGCTTGGAGGCTACAGTTAAATAGCAATTCCAGAGGGCCTGATAGGTCATGTTTCATGCTATTTAGAAGGCATCCTGGGATATTGTCTGGGCCCGTTGATGCAGTGTTCTTGACCTTAGAGAGAGAGCATTTATGACATGTTCCCTAGTGATAGCAGAGGGAGTTATATTTGATGGCATTTCCTGAGGGAAAGTTGAGGGGGAGAGGGGAGTAAACTTGGAGATGAATTTGTTGGTCAGTAGGTTTGTCATATCTTCTGGCGTCTCTCTTTTTTTAATTTCCCCAAGTCTTTCAGGTTTCTAATACCATGACGAGAATGGACCCCATTCCTAAGTCAAAGTATGATTAAAGTTCATGAAATTAGTATTGTTTCACTCTTTGATGTTAGTCAGAAGTGCTCTTTGCAATGCCTCCAATGTGCCTAGTAATGACTCCTGCAATTCGTACTGAGTTCCATGTATCGGAAGCATATATAAGTATGAATGTAAATTCTTTTTTCTAAGACCTGTTGCTCCTACAACTATTGGAACTTTCTGGGTATCCTTCTTCTACATTGCTATTGTTTCTGCCTTCAAATACTGGTATTTGATGACTTTGTGTCTCTCTCTGTACATAAGACTATAGTCACTAGCTGCAGCAATTTCTATGATTAATGCTACTTTTGTTTTCTTTTCATGGACTACTATATCTGGTTCTCTTACATCTGTTTTATGGACTGTTGGTAATGGATGATCCCATGTAATATATACTTCATCATTTTCTATAATGCTTTGTGGCTTGGCTCATGTTTCCAGTGTTTTTCAGCTACTTCAATATTATAGAATTATAAAAACAAGCACCAAACAATCCAGATGAATAAGTCCAAGAATAAATACTGCCGAACAAATAATTTGATTAATACCAAATGACTCGAAGATGGCCAAGCTGTCCAGTATAAAAATCCAATTTATTAAAAACTCATAAAAAATAAATTGGATTTTTATACCGGACAGCTTGGCCATCTTTGAGTCTTTTGGTTTTAATCCAATTATTACTTCAGTATTATAATATTTGCACAATCCCCAGTACAACGGTCTTGCCACATTATTGCACCTTTCAGTATACAGTCCTTCTGCCATTAGTATATCACAACCAGCAACAAGATGTCCAACTGTTTCCAGTTCTATTTTACAAAACCTACATTTGTCAGTTTCTCCAACATGTTCAATTGACTTTGTAAAGCACAGTGTACATAGTCTACTATCTTGGGCCGTGAATATTAATCTTTTGTCTTTTGGTTTACATTTACCTCTCCTTAACCATTCCTGCATTTAATCCTGATCAACATGAGATTGTTCTAAGAGTTTTCTATATTTGCAACTATATTTATGCATTTTTCACATTTCTTGCCTTCTCATCTGATCCTTTACCTTATATTCTTTCTTTCATTTTTTTTGGCACATTCAGTTGCTGCCTAAGTTTT
Organism: Protopterus annectens; assembly: GCF_019279795.1. Taxonomy (NCBI): domain Eukaryota; kingdom Metazoa; phylum Chordata; order Ceratodontiformes; family Protopteridae; genus Protopterus; species Protopterus annectens. The sequence continues at coordinate 895,961,588 of NC_056743.1, forward strand.
ATCTGCTACTGGTTTGATTTCCATTCCCACTTGACGCCCGATATGCTTCTGCTAAACTAAGCAGGGGAGTCATCTTAGACTTATTCTTCTCATGTTTTAAAACTTTCATTATGTTTGGGTCTTGTGAGGTCACCAGATATGTATGCAGTCCTGCAATTGCAGATCTATACATGTAATTAGTTTTGAGGAGTAATTCATTTAATGAGCATGAAGCAACCTTCTTGTTTTCTTGTCCAACCTATAAAACACCTTTAGGGGCCAATTAATCATTCCAAAACTGTATATTAGGACAGGAAGAGCAAACTGGTTTATAGCTTGAACTTTGTTCCTAGATGTTAACACTGTGTTCGGTATTAATTTAAGGCTTCTAAAATATTCCTTACTAAGTTTTATTCACATGTATTCATGTTTTACTGTTGATCCTTCATCATTTCCCAAATATTTATACATTTTCACTTGCTCAAGTTCTTTTATATCACATTCTTGTCCCAAACTGATGTTTTCTTGGTGTTGCAGCTTTTCTACTTTAAAGATTGCTTTTGCACATTTATCAAGACCAGATGACATTCTTGTCATCTGTAAAAGTTTTACGCACTTGCAGCTGTGCTTTCAGTTCCTCATCTGATGAACAATATGGTTTTAAATCATCTACAAAAGGAAGATGAGAAGTCTTCACACGTTGTTGTTTTTTGGGAGCCAAAGTGTAGCCATGAGCTAATCTATTAAGTAGACAGCTTAATGGGTTAAGGGCAAGAAGAAAGAGCAGCGGTGACAAAGAGTCACCCTGGAATATCTCCCTTTGGTCTTTTACTCCTGGATCAGTATAGGTGGCTCCATTAACAATGAGCTCTACACACAATTATGTTTTGTCTTTGAAGTAACGGACATAGCTAAAAAAATGCCTTGTGGTTGTCCTTGGTCTGGAAGGCCACATTTACCTCAGATTTTACTTTGGTAGACTTAATTTGTCCTCTGAGTTGTTTCTTTAGTTTAATGAGGTGCTTTTATCCTGCTGGGTGATGCACCATGATTTTCTTCCTTCTGTTATATAGCCTATTGATGTTGTGATTGCCCAAACACATTATTTGAGTTTGAGCAAGGTGAGTGCAGTAGCTGTGGGTATAAAGGGAGGCAGGGAGGGGTAGGGAGTGTAGCTTAGGTTTTCAGCCCATGATTGTGAGGGTCTATATCAGATGATTGAAAGCTTACAAGTCTGAAACTCACAACTTCGAACTGCAAACCTCGAAAACTGACAGCATCGAACGTACAAAAAAAAAATTAACTACCCCAAAAAAATGCTCTATGCAAGGGGCAAGCCCCCTGCACCCCCCACACCCCCTGCTACTTAAATATACCAACTCCGAGATCGCACTATAGTACAGTAAAGAGAAATCTTCCCTTCTCGCACTCTATGGCGATCTCTGTTCTGCAGTTTGATGTTGTCAGCTTTCGGGGTTTGAAGTTCGAGGTTGTGGGCTTCAGACATGTCAGCCTTCGATGTTCCGATATAAACCCGATTGTGAGAGGTGTTTAGTTTTAGAGAGTGGGAGGTTTATGATTAGAGAACCATAGGGAAGCTTTAGGTTTAGATAGAGGGAGGGGAGTTTAGGGTTAGGTAGAGTAAGGGAGTTTCAGATTTAGGGAACGATCATGGACTTCAGGTTTAAGGAGGTGGAGGAGAGTTTTAGGGATAAGGAGTGATTGTGGGCTTTAGGTTTAGAGAGTGGGTGGGGAGTTTTAGGGTTAGGCAGTGATCATGAACCTTATGTTTAAGGAGGTGGAGGAGAGTTTTAGGGATAAGGAGTGATTGTGGGCTTTAGGTTTAGAGAGTGGGTGGGGAGTTTTAGGGTTAGGCAGTGATCATGAACCTTATGTTTAAGGAGGTGGAGGAGAGTTTTAGGGATAAGGAGTGATTGTGGGCTTTAGGTTTAGAGAGTGGGTGGAGAGTTTTAGGGTTAGGGTTAGGCGACGTGGGTAGGAAGTTTTAGGGTTAGGATTAGGTGGCAGAGATTCAGACTAGGGTTGGGTCTGAGTAGGAGTTTTAGGGTTAGAATTAGGGTTGTGATAGGGCCATAAAGTTCGCTAGACTAGGGTGATGAGAGAGATAAGTAATTAAGTAGGATTTTACTGAGCTGGTGTCGTATGGAATTCGTTCTTCACATCACTTTGCTTTTTGCAAATAAGAATTGGCTGATATTAAATAGAGTATACAATGGCAATTGTTAAAATTACACACACATATTGAGCCTGTATCATGGTCTTGTTACTTGCCAAATATTCCTTCCATGGGAGTTTCAAATTCTATTTTAATGATCATGCAAGTAACTTAATTTTGGTTAAATTTTGTTACTAAAAATAGACCAAGAGAGAAGTGTTATCCTACAAAGAATAGTTAAACTTTGCAATTTTTTTTGTTAGAGGTCCTTAATGTGGCTACACGGTTTAAAAGTTGTCTGAGTATTCATAAAAATGTTAGAAAGAAAAATGTTTGCTTTGATTTCCGTCACAAGGAAGAACACATTTATAAGTTTAAAACAACACAACAGCTACCAGCGAAAGTCAACTCAGTCCAACCAAAAAAAAATGTTTCAAACGCTGGTTGCATAAACAGTGTCACTTCCCATAAATCCACGCAAGAGCATGGGCCATTGAAACAAATACTTTTTTATTATACAAAACATAGGTTAAGTGCTTTCATCTACTCATGGTAGACTTCATCAGAACACTGAATTCATTACTAACCTTGGTTAAATAACAGTTCACTTTCAATCACATCAAACAACCAATTAACCTCATACATATTCTTATACTTAATACATATGCATACTGCCGGAAACTTAAAGAGACATCCTAAATAGGAATCAGTTATAAAAGGACTCAAAAAATTTCCTTTAGAACTCTGAATAAAAAATATTTAAAAGGTTTAAAAACAATATAAAATACACATGAACAATATGCTGTGCAAAATGTTTAAACAATAAATGTGTATAGCTCGATAATAAAAAGAATAAAAACTCTACCTTTTATGCTTGAACTTCTAACAAAGGTTTTGTGGGTATAGATTCACTTATTCCTAGGGCGAAATGGCATTAAGTAAAATTTGCCATTTCACTTCCATTTCCCCCAACTTTCCCTTCACGTTACCTCCCCTAGAACTAATCCTAACTTGTTCTAAAATGGCAAATTTAAATGTATGACAAGTGACACTTGCTACTAAATGCCTATACAGAGCATTATTCAAATCTTTTTTTCTAATACAATACAGGTGGTCATATATTCGATTTCTCAAATGCCTGTCGGTCTTGCCCACATAAAAACTTGGACAGTTGGTACATGTGGTTAAATAGATCACATGTTGTGAATGGCAGTTACCTTTCTTAAACTTAATCACTGTCCTATTGATATTGCCTGATGTTAGCGTTTTGTCTTCCAACACTGCATGGCACTGGTTACAGTGTCCACATTTGTTAGTACCCCCCCTTGTCCTTCCTTCCATTTCCTCTAGGGATAAAAGTTGTTTCAAATTTTCTTTTTAAATTACATCCCGTCTTATATACAAAATGGGGTTGGTCCCCCAGTTTTTTATGGACGCCTTCATCACATCTCAGTATATTCCAATTCCTTTCTATAATATTTTTTACATCCTTGACAGAGGGGTTAAATTGCAAAATACATGCTCCATTAAATTTACTAAATTCCTCAGTAGCCGCAGTGTTAGTAACCCCTTTCGCTGTTTCCATATCGGCCCCCAACAGAGGTTTGTATTTTTCCCCCACTCCTGCTTAACATAACTGGTGGTGTCTTCAATAAGTGCATTGGGGTATCGCCTCTCTCTAAATATATTGCCGATGTTTTCAATTTCATATTCCATCTCCTGGTAATCTGATGTCATTCGGGCAGCTCTAATACATTGTCCCTTAAGAATACTTCTCTTCTGGCTAATAGGGTGACTACTGGAAAACTCTAAATAAGAGTTGCTAAAAGTCTGCTTTCCATGTATTTTAGACTTAAAACCACCTGAAGCCAAGTAAATATACGTGTCCAGATAAGATATACCCTTACTACTGAAATTGTGTGTAAATTTAAGATATGTACTCGACTTGTTCAGGTGTTCCATAAAAGTCCCCATCTCTTCCACAGTACTGGTCCATAAAATAAATTATGTCATCCAAAAACCTGGCATAACATATAACATGTTGGTACAAAACATTTTTGAAAATGTGTTCTTCCTCCCAGTCAAGAAGCACTAAATTGGCATAAATAGGGGCATGCAGCACCCATAGCCACCCCCGAGTTTGCCTAAAGTGTTCTCCTTCATAATATATGTAGTTATTGTCCAACACTAAACTCATAAATTCTACTAGTAAACTCACTTTATCCCAGTCAAACTGTGTGTATCTTTGTATAATGTTGCTAAATCTAGTCAAACCATCTTCCTTAGGTATACATGAGAACAGATCCACTACATCAATGGTTAGATATATTAAATTTTCCTTCTACAGATGAGGTTTTAATCAATTAAGAAAGTCCCAAAAATCTTTCACTATGTGTGGGACTTTTTCATATATAGGTTTCAACCACATATTAAAACCATACCAAAGGGGATGTAATTTAAAAAGAAAATTTGAAACAACTTTTATCCCTAGAGGAACTGGAAGGAAGGACAAGGGGGGGTACTAGCAAATGTGGACACTGTAACCAGTGCCATGCAGTGTTGGAAGACAAAACCCTAACATTAGGCAATATTAATGGGACATAAAAGGTAGAGTTTTTATTGTTTTTATTATCGAACTATACACATTTATTGTTTAAACATTTTGCACAGTATAGTGTTCATGTGCATTTTATATTGTTTTTAAACCTTTTAAATATTTTTTATTCAGAGTTTTAAAGGAAATTTTATGAGTCCTTTTATAACTGATTCCTATTTAGGATGTCTCTTTAAGTATCCGCCAGTATGCATGTGTACTAAGTATATGAATATGTATGAGGTTAATTGGTTGTTTGATATGACTGGAAGTGAACTGTTATTTAACCATGGTTAGTAATGAAGTCAGTGTTCTGATGAAGTCTACCATGAGTAGATGAAAGCGCTTAACCTATGTTTTGTATAATAAAAGTGTTTGTTTCAACGGCCCGTGCTCTTGCATGGATTTATGGGAAGTGATACTGTTTATGCAACCAGCGTTTGAAACATTTTTTTTGGTTGGACATTTATAAGTTTACTAGTTGAAGTGACAGGATGCTAACAGACTGAATGTTATTGTTACTACGTTTAGTTGCAATACTAACTCTAGAGTGAGTGGAATTATGGTATGTATTCTTACTATATCAATTATGTTTGGGAATGACTTTCATCTACAAAACTGGAAAAGTTTTTGACTTACAGTTTTGCTGTTTTTCATGGGGCATGTAACTGTAAGTGGAAATTAATAAAAATGTTATTTAAAAAGCTTGTTGATGTGAAATCCATGTTGTAATAAACACCCTGAAATGTGAAAGTGTTTACATGTAATATGGGGAATAATGTATGAATGATAGTTGTACATAATATAACTGAACTAGGGATTGTCTACTAGTGCAAAAGATACCTTGGTATGGAAGGAAACAAATGCCGAATGCTAGAATGGTAGAGTTAAGGGGAACCTATGCTGCTTTAAACTCAGGTGGGACGAGGAAGGAAATGAAAGCAGATGGTAAAGTTTAGGAGAAACTAAAAAATCCAGATGTCATAATGAAAAAAAACTCAGATTGAGGTAGGTGGGGGTCAGAACCAAAAGGGAGAGGGATCCATCCAAGAGATGGGATAGCCAGCCATAACAGGCAAATCCTGAGTACCAAAATGAGTCATCTTCATGAAGTACCTGGGCCTTTAAAGTAGAAACATAAACAAATCAGTTTTTAGGGATATCAGTGAAGAAGGAAACATTGTAAGCTGTAGGCATATACATGGGCAAGAATATGATACTCACTAAAACCAATGGAAATAACGGATGGTGGGTACAGAATTTGTGGATAACTTCCATGTATTTAACAACAAATGTTGAGGTATAAAAGGAAAGAAAGCCTAAGAGGGAATTCAAATGGTGATCAAAAAGAAATATGTCAGTAGAAATTGGGAAATCACTTATCTTCACTAAGCTCAGAGGTGTCTATGTCAATGATAAGAAAGATCAGAAAGATGTTGTTGATGCTGGTGAGGAGGTGTTTTATGACAGTCCGACAAGAAAGGATAGCAGTAACAATTTGGTTCTTGCCGGTATTGAAGATGAAGTGTTTGCAAAAGTTAAAGAACAAGTGTGGTTATGGTTTGGGGGAGGTGTTAGTGACCATGTCATAGTGTGTTACAGGATCCCTGGATTACCAAATGCGAGTATGAGGACAAGAGTTTTTGAATATAAGAAAGATAATTTTAGCCAGCTAGAAAAAAACAGTTTAAGTTAAATAAAAGGGTGATATAGGTTGATGTCCATGGAGGAACTACAAAAATGCAAAAAAGGGACGTAGTCATTACAATTCGTGCTGACAATCGGAAAATAAAGAAAATGAGGTTGGAGTTGTAATCACAGACGGAGAGCATCATCCTCCAACATGTCCTGGAAAGGTGTGGCCTGACAGCGGGCAGTTGGAATTCAAAAGTGAGAAGTACAAGGTGATGCAAGTTGTATATGGTAGCATCAGATGGACGCAGTTGTTAAGGAAAATACGTCACACTTAAACTGTGCAGGAGGAGAAGAACCTAACTGTCATAATGACCCTAAGGTTAAACTACATGCTGCAGTATGAGAAGACTCAGGCTAATGCTAGCACAATGATGGGGTGTTTAACTAGTGATAACAATGCTAGGGATAAAGAGGTCATCCTTCCCATCTGTATAGCAAGGGTTAGACCATACAGGGAGATTGTCCATCTTTGGAAGCCATATCTTCAGGCAGGCATAAAACTTCTTAAGTCTGCTCAGAGGAGAAGAGTTACTAACATACTGATGATAGGGTGGACCTATTGTATTGTGATGCAGTCACAGTTAAGGGCAGGTACACCCTGAGATGGGGTGGGGTGAGGGAGATGCAACAGGGTTTGTAGTATTTTCAGAGGCAGGTAGGTAATTGAGATTCAGTTGAAAAAAAATGACAGGGCAGCAGAGACCATGAATGGCATTTGTCAAGGAAGTCGATTTAATATGTATAATGAAGTGATATATCACTGACCATGTGGTGGACTTTGAAATACCTCCTAGACTAGGCAATAGACTTTAGAACACCAAAGGGTTTAAGGTGGCATGGCACAAGGGTGGGTGATAACTGCACAAAGGCTGATAGAAACAACTGAGTGTTCTTGATGGACTCGTTTTGCACGTCTCTCATCATTTCTCATGCTGCAGATGTGTATGAGGCTTTGTATAAGGCACAGAACAAGTTAAATGGGACTGTGTGCAAAAGACAGAATATTAAATATGCAAAAGACCATAATCAGGTATTGTACATTTGAACAATGTAATAACCTGAAAACTCAAGACAGCAATGCTCATGTTATTTGTAAATTCCTCACAAAGTGCATGTCAAAAGTAAAAGTAAAACTTGCTCATGACTATCATATAAACATCTGCTACAAGTGGCGCTAAATAGAGATATAGTGCAAAGCCTTATAGAAAGTGGGCTTGACACACATTTGATTAGAATGATGGGGAACGTTTATAGCAGTGCAGAAGTCTGTATTAAGACAGATGATAAGGTTTTCATGTAGATGTGCTTACTAGTACTGGTCTGTAATGGAAATGTTGGGTAGGAGTGAAATTATCACATTGTTTTCTCTCTTAATCATATTTTTCATTTTCATCTAACCATTACTCTTATTTAGCATTTTTAAATGTAATAAAATCAATTGTGTAATATAAAATTAGTCTGAAATGCTAAACTAGGTAAAGGTGTTCAGGAGTATTGTCAGTATTACACAATAAAGGGAAAGAGAGAGAAAGGGAAAGAAGAAAAAAGTCACAACCAGGAGAAAAATATTAGACACCTTTTCAGCATTGCAAAAATCTCATTATGCGTTAGTGTGATAGCTTTTTATTAAAAACAAAATAATTTTCCTGAGCTGAGCATTTTTATTGCTTGGTTTGTCTCCGAATCCAGACATTTAATCAGGAACACGGCCAGAAATGTTAATTTTTGTACTCTCAGACTGATATGCCCCCCACCCCCACCCACATCACCTAGATGAAAAATGTATGCATCTTCCCAAATGCTACCCCTACACATGTAATAAACACACATTTTATTTTTGGTTTGTGTCCCCTGCAGCTATAAAAAGAGCCGTTTTCATATAAGTAATCCTATTTCTGAGAAGAATGCGTGCAGATCCATGTTATCAGCAGAAGTTTAATCAGTTATAGACATCTTCTGCCTTCTGTAAGAAGCAATGTTTCTGTGAGCAGCTCAGAAAAACACACTCTGTTGAATAGAAAGCATATGCCTAGCTGCACCCTTGCGTTTAATATACTGTGTGATTTTAAACGCTTGCCAAAATGAGAGAAACAAGATTATAATTCTGGGGGCCAATATTTTTGATGGCATGTTCTGAAAATCAAACTGCTCAAAACACCATGAAGATTTATTGTAAGCAGATGACAAAGTAATAATTGCTTAGCAGTAATTAGTGCCCAAAAGCAACCCCTAAAATTACATTCTCACTGCAGACATTCCCCATAGTCCTTAAAGAAGAACTCTTGTAAAGTGGCAGCCCCTACAGAGACAGAATGGGTCTCTGATTAAGCTTTTCACAATGAAAAGCTGTAAAACTACTGATCTTGGAAAATGCATTTAAACATTAAAGTGCTGGTGCTTTTAGAAATGGCAAATGCTTTTTCTGCTCCAGATATGTTTCTCTGCACTTCGACACAGTGTGGCCAGGTTCTGAAGGGTGGTACAACAAACAAACAAAATATGGTACCTCCATACAGCAGCATTAGCCATCAAATATCTGTAGTTCTTGTCTTGGAATACATTTTAAAATAACTCTATATTTAATAAACGTTTGTGTGAAAAGCTTAATTCCAGAAACAAGGGTGCATGAATGTCACTATCAGTGGTAGTTTACCAGGGTTTATTAAAGAACTGTACTTTTCCCCTCTTTCTTACCTTTCAAAAAAGAAAAATACATATACCTGCTGTGATGAAGTCTAGAATACTTCCCCCTAAGTTTATTATAAGTGCAGAATTTGTTGTTTTAAAAAAGAAATATTTAACCATCATAGCCTACACTGTGACATAAAGAGATAAAGCCCGTACTATGTTGCAAGTGAGCCAACTTTGAATAGTGTCTTGGACACCTGTAGGAGTTATCATACAGGGATGGGAACGAATGGCCATTGTCCATCCTGGGAGGAGGGTAGTGACTCTGGCTTGCCACATGATTGTTCCGCTCTGGGTAGCTTCAGCTTAGTGAACACATTCTGCTGTGTGCATGGCTGCATGCCATAAGTAAGCTGAGAGGAATTCAACTCCCATAGGCATGCTTCTTCTTGGAGGGTAGCACAGAGAAGACCCGTCACATAGGAGGCATGGTGCTCTGCTGGTGGACAGGGTAGATTACCTGTTGGACCAGCCAGCTGGCCTGCTCCTTACCACCTGACTGTCACCGTGCTGTGGGTGAGCTGAATGGAATTCCTAATCAGGAGCAAATGGGACATAAAACTCTCCCCTAGCTTGGGGATTTCATCTCCCATCTGCTTGAGATGGTGGTTGATCAGGTGTATGGAAAAATCCATGGCATATACCTAAGACAGTAGTGTCCTTTATTTTACACCACATAAAAACACATTATTTAAATATTTTTAAAAAAGTACATATTTACACACACACACACACACACACACACACACACACATATATATATATATATATATATATATATATATATATATATAAAGAGAGAGAGATCTATTTTTTTTTAATATTTATCATTTTTCTTATAACATCTCCATTGTTATTTTTCCATAATTGATCCCCACTCATTTCTCCACAAGCATAATCTAATTTGTCACAATATATCTCTACCAAAATCCATTTTCCATTAAACAAAAATTCAGTCTTTCATTCCAAATGATCATAATACATAAAATAACTTCTTATCTATCCTTCTCATATATTTTTCTTCTCATACTTATAATATGCATACATACTCATATTCATATTTATATAGTTTGTCATTAATACTCTCAAAAAAATTATCACACAACTTTTTCCAGAGTTTCACTACTCTTTTATATTTAAAAAAATGCATTGTTGCCTCTTTTTCCCCTCAAAATAAACACACTCATTCAACTTTCTTTTATATGACATATTCTGCTTCACTGGTAACTTATTTATTACCGGTCTCCAAAGAAAATTCTAACATTCTACTATTTTTGGTACACCACGTTTTTCTTACTTTCATGGCTTTAATTAATTTTCTGGTAGATTTTCCCTTGAATTTGCATAATAATATTGTTTCATCGCATTATTTAAACAAATCCTTTTATCAGTTTTTGTTTTCCATGTCAGTATGTTTTATTGATAATTTATAATTTCTTCATTTACATATTCTTTTTCTTATTCTCATCTCCTATAACTTTTTGTACTTGTATTTATATATTCTCAGTATTAATTTCTCACTCTCTTCGTTTACTCACTTTAATTCTCTCCGCAGAATAAACAACTGAATTTAGTAACCCCAATCCCCCTTCAACTATATTCATATACAACACACCTCTTCACTGGGATTAATCTTGATCCTCATATGAAAGAAAACAGTAGTTGCACAATTTCCTTTTCATATTTTTGTGGAATCATATAATCATTTGACATATATATGCTATTTTCCCAGTAATACAGAATTTGCCAGATAAACCTTTTTCCTCAATGCGAGTCTATAAGTCTTCCACAGAAGACATATTTATTTCATGTATTTTATCAAACCCTCCCATTGTATCATAACTACAGCATTCTTACCAGATTTTATCCCTAGCAAAGACACCTGATTCATTATAAAATACACCCCCTGATTTTCACCATATCACCCAAACCCTTACTTTTGTATTTATTCATATTCATTCCCATTATCTGTAAATATCCATTCAGACAAAGCAACACTTCTGGCATCCATATTTTGTTCTTAGCAACTACAGTTATATCCTCTGCATAGATTAAAACTACTGAAATCACCTCTTTGTTTTGTATCACATACCAACCGTCTTTCATTTTATAAGCTACTTCACTCACTATTGCATTCATTACCAGTGGAAACAACATTCCACTCATGACAAATCCTTGTCTTATACCACCCTTTATGCATATTTCCTTATTCAAACACCCATCCACTAACATTCTCACTCTGTTGCTTTAATATACTACTTACACAGTCTCCAAATTCTATTACCTGTTCCATACTTTTCCATAACATACCACAAGGCAATGTATTGTACTTTATCAAACACCTTGCAAATATCACCTACCATAAGTTTTACATCATCCATTTTACTTATAATTTCATCTACAATTTCTCTCACAACCAATAACAATTCTTGACATCCCTTCCCTTTTATACCATGTACACTTTCTTCCATAATATCCCTCGTCTTTCCTTTCATTCTCCTCTATAATGATCTTATAAAAAATGTATCATGTGTTATTTAATGTAATGGGTTTCCATTTTTTTTCTTTCTTTCTTCTCAACTTTCTTCCATATAAACTGTAATATCCCCCTACATAATTCTTCATAAACAGACCCTTCCTTCAACCATTAATTCAGTATATTTACAAAATACTCTCTTTGCCAGTCCACTAATAGTTGTACATTCCATATCCTATACTATCTATATCTGACACTGAATCAACATTTACTTTTCTAAGGGCTTCATCCAATTCACTAATAGTAATTTATTTTTCATTTTTTCCTTAACTCATTCTGGAAATTTATTTTACCTTCCACTCTCTCCTATTTTCTGTCTTCCCACTCTTGTACATATTTTCCACATGCTGTACTACAGTACTAATAATTTGCTCTTGTGTTCTTTTTACCTCTCCTTTTATATTTTTCATTTCCCTCATTATACTCATATCCTTCTTTACTATTTTACCCAAATATACAGATACCCTCTCCCTTATAAATAATATTTCTACCTAAACAGTAAATTCTTATTTTTTCTTGATTACTTTTATATATTTTTCCATATCATAATACCCCTTTGTATTATTCTCTAAATCTTCTAATATATTTCTGTATATTTTCCATACTTCACTTTCACTTCCTTTATTGCTTCATCCTACCATTGAAAAAAAGCACTTTTTAAATTCACTCCACCATTCAGACCAGTTTTTATAGAAGTCCTTCATTGTTATGTGATCCTTCTATAACTGCATTACTTCCCACTCTCCAATTTCATTCTGTAATCTCTCTTTTATTCTTTTTATTTCCATTCCTATTGTAATATACTCCCCTTCTTCATCAACTCCATCCATATTGATAAATGATCTGAAAAACCTGTCACGACTGTATCACCATCTGCCACTCCCAAACCTTCCGATAATACAAAATTAATTTTGGATCCAAGTGCCCTCCACCCAATAGTTGATTGACTTTTGTGTTGTACTCTTCATCTTCTGCAATTATAATTTTCATGTTAACACCACATAGTTTGTTTGATGGAACAGACTGACTCTTTGTTTGCTAGTTACATATGCATATAATACTATAATTCCATAAGCATGTTCTCTCAACCTCAAATCCACAACAGTTAACCTTCCCATCCTTACCAATGTTACTTGTAGTACTTTCACTGTTTTTTTACACAACATGGTCACCAAGAACATTTACTTCCTTGGTTCCATTTATTTCCACTTAACATTTTTTCTGATGCAGTCTTTCTTCACTTGTCAGGAATCTTACACGCTCTAACAGAATAACACCCACATCACTTTTAGCACAATGTTCTAGTATCCTATCCTTCTCACAGTCTTAATAATACTGTTCATATTTACTGAAAGCACTCTAAAGTTAGTGTTTTTCCTTCTTTTTAATTTAGGGAAAATATTTTTAAACTTTCATTTTTTTATTTTTACTCTTTCCCCCACTGAATATTTTCCTGTGCTTATTTACAAATAATCCTTTATCCTCAGAATCAGATTTTTCACTGGCTAGAACTTCAAAATAATTATTAGTATCACTCCCTTCTTCTGACCTCTATTTCTTGCATGGACTCTCTCTCTCTCCTCATTTTTCCCTCCATATTTTTCCTTCTTCTATAGTTTCACCCTCTCCCCAGCCTCTTGTTGTCCTTCCTAATGTATGTTTTCTTCCTTTTACCCTCCTTTTTCATTGTTTACTGTTTGCTCTTGAAAATCCATCCAAAAGTGTCCCTTTTTCACACAAATTCCATTCAAGCACACACCTTCTTGCTGTACATCATTTCTCCTACATTTTATCTTGTCATACTCATTAATTATATGAGGAAAGTCCCCACAAAAGAAACATGGTATAGTCTGGCCAGAATCTTAATATTCCTCTATGAACAGCCATAAAAATAACACTTGTTAAGTGTTTTACCATGAGCCAGATTGAATAAAACCTACACTAAGTGTACACGATATGCATTCAATAAAATTCTTATCACATTTTTTGTGCTTTCTAGTCACTCAGAAAGATTACATTAAGTGTACATGTAGTCTACATTTTGTGGTAACCTTTATGAACCCCTGTCAATATTTAAAGCTGCAAGAATATCGTAGGAAAACTAAAATTAGGAGGAAGAAGTTGTGAGTTATGTCTGTGTTGTCTGTTCACTCAGAACGGTGTACACTTAGTATACACTTACTGTAGGCTTTATTGAATCTGGCCCCATGTTTTTTCATATTTCAAAACTGCTTCCAACTTCCACTATCTATTCCGTACATTTCTCTCTTCTCTAACTTTCACAGTATTATCAACAGTTTCACATAGACCCTGCATTTTTAACATCTGTTTCTTCTAGTTCATCAGTTCTAAACTGCAAAGTAACATTTTTTAACATTTAAGTTACTACCTATAAACAAATAATTATTACATGGATAAATGTCCATCTCTTTGTAACACATTTCCAGAAATGTTATCATCAAAGCAATTTCACATGATAAAGCACAAAAAGTCTCTGTCCCAATATGTATAAAATACCAATTATATAGGTTACAGGCTAGGTGAATATGAACTTGGCTGGCTGCCATTACTGACTGACTGCAATCTTCTTCATACCTCTCAACTTTTGCTTAAAAATTTTGGACAAACTCAAAAATAATGGGGGGATAAAGGGCCAAAATCAGGGGCAGATTTTAAATATTGCTCTTATAAACTTACAAAGCTACTAGAATAATAAAGTTCTGCATGCATTTTCTGAAGGATATGAAGTTTAAAACTCAGATGCCTCATTATTAATGAGCACAATCTTCAATGGTTTGCCAGAAAACCACAAACATTATGAAGAAAGCATCAAAAATATAAAGCAATAATTTGAACAGTCTACGAAATTCTGGAGAGTTGAGAGGTTCGATCCTCAGTGATTTACCAGAAAATAAAACATTTTTTGAGAGACAGGGCAAAAATATGAGGCAAAATCAGGGATGTTCTGCAAAATTCTAGACAGTTTGTTTATTTATTTATTGCTGCTTGTTTACCAGGTAAGTGAACTGAGCTATTGACCCTTTTCAGCCACAACCCGGGATCAATAGCAGTAAAAACAGAGATTTACACAAGTACAATAAGAGCTTACATTCATGTACATATCTCGTACAGTTGAGAGGTTTGTTTTACAACTAAAGTTTGATTTGCATAAGTTGGTGGAGAACTATGTGTTTATTGTCTTTTACTCACTGAGTATCGTGATAGGCTTTGGCTCTCCTGTCTAATATCTTGTTTTAAGCAGAATTTTCCACAGAGGTACATTTCACTGGCATTTGACTGACTTCCAGTATAGTAATAATTTTGCTGTAGTTATTCATTCATTCTCTTACACCCAGTTTATGCTATTTAGGATTGTTATGGTGGTAGGCACAGATTTCCTGACAAGGTATGGGAGTAAGCCATAAAAGTTTAGATTCACAGATATTCCAAGGTCAGTGAATCGTATGACCATTCATGCCATGTCAATCATACTTCTCAACCTCTTAGAACAAGAAATCTGGACAAAGCCATAAATAAAACTGGGACAAAAGTCCAGAAAGGAGGGACAATTTTTAAACACTGCTCTTACAAACTTAGAAAGTTGATAGAGTAACAGGTGTTGCATTAGCATGAATTTTCTGAAGGTTATGAAGTCTGAAACTCAAATGTCTGTCATTATTTTCTAACTTCAGTCTTTAATGGTTTTCTACTAACTTATCAGAAAACTACAATTTTATGAAAAACAGACCAAAAATATGAGGCAAAAATTGGACATTCTGCGAAAATCTCTACAGCTGAGAGGTATGATGCTAGTGCACTCTCCAAGGCATCACCTTCTTTCTCCAGGAAGGCCATACCTGTAAAACCCAGAGTAAATTTGTGAATGCCTTTTCAGTCACTAGTTTATGTTTAAAGAAAGGCAGCGAATCTCACTCCTTAACATGTAGGAGAAGTTTGTTCCAAAAAGTTGGGAGGTGCATGCTTCTTCACTGTGCTGTATTTATCTGTTAGTGAAGATTTAGGTCCCCGGTTTTAGTGCTGGTGGAGATGTGAAAGCTGCCAGCCTAGCCAGATAGAATTTTATAGATAATTCTATCATTTGTAAATATTAATGTAAGATACAGGCTTGTTGTCTTAAATGGAAAAAAATGGTGTTAGATGTGGAACTGAAAAAAATGAAACAGTGCTCTCTGCTGACCACGTAAAACATGTTGTGTCCCTTTGATCTAAAGCTGGCTCCAGCCAGTCTAGATGAAGACATTCTTTCTATTGTTTTAACCAAGAGTTAAATTGCTAGATTTAAATATGCAAATGCATTTTTATTGCTCTACTTCTTGACCAGCTGCAAGATAACAAAAGGAGATGTTAAGAATGTAAACGTAGTTTCTGTTAGCCTGGGATCCCAGGGAAGTGTGGCGAATGATGTAATGGGAAGCAGGAATGTGATTTTAAAAACAGAGAGAATCAGAGATTATGATGCATTTTTGTCTTGACCATACAACTCACAGCACTGTCTTGCTCTATAAGTAAGTTATCTTAGACTTGTGTTTTCTCTTAGAAATAGCTAGAAACTAGAAAGATTAGACTGTTTTTCCTGTACTACTGAATTATTTTAAGTATTTCTCTGTGATCTCTGAACTCTTGACTAGCACTGTGCAGTAAGTAGTATTGTCTTGTGTTTTCAGTATTTATTATTAAATATTTTTAAACCTTTCAACTGTGGCTGTTTTGTGTAGAGGTAATTTAAGCTCTAGATTACATTGCATATTTATAGTGATTACTGTACCAAGTCACTCTAATAAGCCTTGACGGTTTAGTTATACTACCAATTAGATAGTAATATTGCACAGTAATAATTGGACACCCTTTTAAAGGTATTTGCGTAGCTGATAAATATTAGTGGGTGATGGCAAGTGGTACTACTGTATAGTCTGGGAAAAAGGGGCATAGCTGGAGAACCTGTGCCAGCCTTTCCCAGGAGTGTCTGTGTGGTAGTATAAACTCTTATCTCAAAGTGTATGTGTGCCAGATACTTGGGCAGGGATATGAAGCACTGGTTGGACAGAGAGGGTGCCAGAGGTTGTAGCCTGCTCACTAGGCTGAGATCTGGACCCTATAGCTGTGCCAGTGGGGAGTCTTATTTGGGGACCTGGAGAGCAAGGGAGTGACCAGCCCCGGACTGACTGTGCTCTCTGTGTGCTCTTAAGGGAAATTGCACTTTACTGTGTGTATTGGTTATCCTTTCCTCCTATGAGATGCCCCTCACTGGTGTTAGTGGTGAGGATTGAGGCTCCTTGATTGCTGGGCCAGGGCATGGACGTCACAGGAGATATTAGACTTGCAGAGAAAAAGGAGGTCCAGGACAACTGGGCCTCTAATGGTGCAGTAAACAAAACAGATCACCCCTCAGATGTCTGTAAGGCACTGAATAAAGGGATAGAGCTTTCATCATATCTTGGTAGCTCATGGACTTTAGGCCTATGATTTATTTGGTTAGGAACCTTTGGGGTCTTGATAATTGTTTGATATGATTAAGGAGATACACCTCAAAGGGTGCATTGTACTCATGAATTGTCCTGACAAATGCTGAGGAAAAGAGAGAGATTATCTCTTTCGACCTTGATGATATTCCTTTGGCAAGTAGGTGGGTGAAATAAAAGGATTTACTGACAACTTCTGTCAGATGATGGTCAAAAGAAGAGTAGCTATTAACCCAAGTATCTAGGTCCATGACAACATTTTCATTTTGTAGTGGTGTGTTCACTATACAGAATGGAGAGGGGAGGTGCTATCTACCAAAAGTGATACTACACATTTTAACATTGAGTCTTACTCCATTTTGGTACACCAAGAGGTTACTAGGGAGAGTTCATTCAGGAGACTTTGGTATCAATGGGTAACTTAACAACAACTTCCAGTTTGGGGTATTCTGTGAATTTTGATAGCCAGAGGTCTTGGCTCTCCACTTGGAGATCATAGGAGGCTACTAGGCTAATGGCCCTAGAGCCTTTTCAAGCCTAGCCATTCATGTCCCAATTTTCAAAATTATCAATGCCCATGGACTAGAATAGCTTTTACATATCCCTGTGGTCTAGGGCATCACCAAGCTGCCCCTGTCATAAGGGCCACAAGTGACAAGCCATGGGTGAATTTGCAATTTCCCATCCATTGGTCCAAACTACATTTGAATAGCATTAAAGAAGAGCTCTGTTTCACCTGAATAGGGAATGTGTTCCAGAGAAGGGGTAATCTCTAAAACACATAATTGTCCGTCCAATAATTTTTGTTTATGTAACAGATGAGGTTTAGACCCTTAGATTGGATAATTCTAGTGCTGTTTGTTTTGAGAATTTATAGCAGATCATCTCCATCAGAGCTGGAATGTAGAAAGTCTTGTAGGTTAGACATAGATCGCTTCTTAGTATTCTGTAGGAGACTGAGTACAGGGACAGGGCTTTGAAATGGTCCATGCAAGACATGTTATTTACACCCTGTATAATTTTAGTGAGGAACCTCTGTGGCTGCTCCAGCTGTTGCAAATGCCTGGTCAGGTACATGCCAAAGGATGCAATGTATTTGCTTATTTGTTTAATGATAGCTCAGTATAGTGAGACTGTGATCTCCTTAGATCTGGATGCCATGTTCTTCTTATAAACTGTGCCTTGAGGAAGGAATTTCTCACCACCATGGACACATGTTGATCAAAGTTCAGGCTACTGTCAACATGAGTGCCCAAGTCCCTTACCACTGGGTCTACTCTAAGGAAAGTGTACTCAGTGTAGTAAATTGCAGGGGTGGTTGTCTTTCCGAAGGGTATAATTGTGCATTTTTTTGCACTGAGTTTTAGAACACAGTATGACATCAATTATTTGTCTATGTCAGACCCTCCTGGAGGATATGTACATCTTTGGAGGATTTATTGATTGCACCCAGCTTGCAGTTGTCAGCAGATTTGTTCAGCCAAATGGTCTCTACATTTGCCTTGACTTCAGAGAATTATATTCCAAACTGGAGAGATCCCAGTACTGAGCCCTGTGGGACAACCCTAGTAACAGGTCTCTGGGTGGAAGTGGATTCCTCCACCAAAAAGGAGATGTCCCAGCGCTGACCCCTGGTTAATTTCATACTTACTGTTGAGACATCAGCAGCTGACATTTTGTGGGCTCTGTCTTTTAGCCAGCTATCCGCCTTACTGCATATGGGCTGATATTTTAATCCAATTAACGTTTGTATGATGCCGGCATTAGGAATGGTGATGAAAGCATTTGCTTGGTAACGGTATGCCATGTGCCCTACGTGGCAATCATGTGCAGTTAATGTAGCTATTCTGAAGACATTTACCTGGTTAAATATAAAGGATCTACCTTTCGTAAAGTCAAACTGTTGGGGTCAAGCCAAACAAGAGTCTCAATATCACAGTTTGTAAATTAATAATAACACACCCCATGATTTTGCAGATGAGGCTTGCAAAGTTGATAGGTTTTACTACTCAGTTCAGTCATAAGGCCACCCTTATGGAGGGGCACCACCACTGCATTGTGCCACTCATTAGTGACCAATCCAGTAGCTAAACATACGTTAAACAGCTTGAGGAGTGTATCTGCAACTGCATGTTTAACACTATTATGCAGCCAGGTATGTGATGTGTAGTAGTAAATAAAGATACAATCAAAATGATCATTGTACACCAGAAATCTGACAAAAATAAGCATATTGCATGTTGTTTTCCTTATCTGAGTTACAATATTATAAAATATTTTATGGAGAGTAACACACCTTGTTGATAAGCTGTGCGATGTACTTAAATAGGGTAGTCTCTGGCAGTACTCAATATTTTGACTCTGGACTTTGTTGAAATTAAACCCTTGGAAAAGAACTGCATGGTTTCCCCTGCATACCCCCTGCTTTCCCCTTCATCTTGGCCATGCCACACCATTCAGATATTATTTTTTTGTTTTTTCATACTTTATTCTACTCTTCAGATATTTCCTGCATTATTTCACTATATCTTAACTGGCCTAGATTACACCATAATAAATGTAAAGGAACTAATCAAACAAAGCCTGAGGCCTTCTGAGGCCAGAAGACAGCGTAAAAATGCCCTTTTAGATAACTAAAAGCCCCTTTTAACTCTCAGCCCCCCCCCCCAGTCTCCAGCGGCTTCTGGCACCCCTGGAAGTAGATCACTCCAATTTGAGTAGTGAGGTCTGGGCACACGAGGGGTACAGAGGATTTGAGAACAAGTGAAGGGGAGCAAGACTGACCACAAAATTAGAGGCTTATGGCAGGAAGGAATGACCATTTGAGCTACCAGCTCTGATGTAGATGATTGGGTAGGCAGTCTGCCTACATAAAGCTTTGTTGGGAAGCCTCACATTTTGCCATGACAATGGACTTCCTGTTCCTTTTTACCAGACAAGGACAGTACAGTAAGTAACATATGATTTATACCATATTTATCATCATGGGGCAGTATTGCATGTACATAACAACAGAGTATTAGCAGAGCAACATAATGTGGTTGCCAGGTAGATCTTACATGTTTTCATCTGGGTTAATTTCTTCAAAGTGCTTTGGGTTTCTAATGCCATGACTGGAATGGGCCTCATTTCTAAATCAGGGTATTATTAGAGTTCAAGAAATTAGTATTGTTTCAGTCTTTGATGACTGTGAGTGTTGTTAGCACCCACAATACCCAGAACTACTTCCTTCTGTAATTCATACAGGGTTACATGTACTGGGGCAAAGTGAGCAAACCCACTGGAGAGCATTGCTTGTCTTGTAGAAAACACATTACAGCTATTGTACAATTTCAGATAAAACAGAATAACACAAAAGCTGCTCACTTGCAAATTCTACAATAAAATGTAAACATGTCTTTCAAGGATTGTCTATTCTGTTTAAGGAAGATTTCTTGCATGAAACCTCTATCCACTCTGTGATGCAATGTCTAATCTGGTTCTATGTGAAAGTCTGAGCCTGCAAAGGCACCTCTAGAGAAATTACCACCAAACTAGAGAACCTAATATTAAAAATAAATATTATTAATAGAAAGGAGCATGATCCATGAGTTATCCATTGCTTTTCAATCTCTATTTGTTCATTTTCTAGTTGTGTGAGCCTGATTGCTTAAGCGCTGTTGACTTCTACCTGTTTACACTCTACATATGAAAACTGCATTGGTGCTTGAACTGTAGTCATTGTTATTGAGTCCAAGATCAAGTCATCTGAGAGACAGCGGTACAACTTATCAGTGGTGAGGATTCACACTTCCTAGTTCCTCACATGCAGTAATGCACTTTGCAGTCAGTTGTTTGTATTTTGATTACTATCCCTGTAGAAACTAATGAATCACCAAAGGTATATCCAGGCATATATCGTACTCCACACCATGCACTTTTTTTTTGAATAATTTGTTCATTTTGTGTAATGTGATAAGCTAGAATTTAAGTTAAAAAAGAAACTGGCATAATTACTATGCTTTTATATGTCATACATTAGATTATTTTATTTTGCTCAAACTTGTCATTTTGTTAGTTTTTCGACTGCATTTTGGAAATTGATGTGGAAGAAGTGGATCCCCACCTGCTGGGCACATCTTAAATGTTCTGCACTCTTTGACTGTAGCTTCCATCAAATATCCTCTAATCTCAAGGCATTTGATGAGGTGCACACACAGCTGTTCAGTTTCTTTTCTCAGAGATTGTTTAATAATGATACAATACACAGATTCCGTTGAGTAATCCCTGAGTTTTTCTGAAGTAATGAAAAGTATTAGTGGAACGCCCTTATTTGTTCAAGTAAGCAGTACGCTGTGATTGATTACTGCAGTACATTTAAGCCCGCTAGTATCATTAGCCATTGCATGCATTCTAAATATTGTCTATGACAGTTCATATGTGTAATTTATGTTGTAGCTAGTAAATGATTTATTATATTTGGGAGCTTTTCTTCATGGATTCCTTTTGAAAATGGGCCCTACTCAGTAGAACAAACTAAGTTAATTTTACATAAATAAATTGTTTTATTCAGTGGTTTGGATAGGGACACTGAAAGTTACAGATTCACTGTTATGTACGTAGAACAGAATTACTGAGTGAAATTCTAGGTTATGTTTCATTTTGCAAACCACTTGAGGTTTATAAAGCGTAATCACTCACCAGCAAATTCACATGTACAGGTGCACATGCATACATGAGAGAGAACACAGACACACACAAACTTGTGTGCGCACAAAAATAAATATGGAATATGTAGGGTCCAAGAGCTGAATATAATTTTTTTATTTCTTCTGGTGGGTTGTACAAGTTATCACATGAGTAGCAAAACCACAAATAACATGTAGAAGATATATTCTAGAAGTTCAAATAAAAATAAAATATCAAACATATATATACATTATATATATATATATATATATATATATATATATATATATATATATATATATATATATAAAATATTCTGCATGAAAATTAAACAAAATGTTACTATGGTTGTTTTTCTTTTCTGTTAATGTATGTGCACTTATGTTATTGTTTAAAATGTGATTTAATAAAGATGTTTAAAGAAAGAAATTCAGATTCCTGTGGTATAATATCCATAACAGGCACAATATATCAGGCTAAGAAGGGTAGTGTGATGTGCCTGTGTGGTGGTCACATAAGTGTGAAGTACAGAATGATGCCTATACCCATCATTGCAGTGTTCCCCCAAAGGCAGTCCATTCTGCAATACAAAGGTACTGTCATGAATATATGATAGGTATAAGAGTAGTACCAGACTTACATCTGCATGTAGACACAAAGCAAAAAAAAAAAAAAATATATATATATATATATATATATATATATATATATATATATATATATATACATAGGCTGTGGTGAAGTTAATTAGCAGCATTACAAACCCCTGCAGATGAGGCAGAAATATAAAGTAATGTTATATACCCCAATGGATGGGCAGACATGCTAGCCTCCTGACAGATCAGTCTATTCTCCTGCATCTAATCAAGTACTGAAGAACAGAAAACACAGCAAAGCAGCTTACTGATATGAACATTAGTAACTGCTAATAAATGTACAAAAACATATATTTGTAAAATCAATTATCTGTTATTCACACATACTGTATAACAAGGACTCACTCTCTCCCTAAACTCCTCTTGTCATTGGAGGAGAATGTTAGGAGGGTGGTGCTTTTTTAGGTCATCCTATCAATGTCAGTACTGCTTGCCAGTTCAGGTGATGCCCATAACATCACTTAGTGCCCTGGCAAGCCTGGCCAGACATTCAGCTTGTACTGCGGACCACCATATGATTTCCGCCACAGGCGATACCAGGGATGCTGATACTGCAGGTGGAGAAACATCTTAGTATCCGCACTATACTATGCAGGAGTCTTTCAAATATCAGGCCTTCCAGAAGCCATAGCTACTAGCCAAGTTGAAACCAGGAGAAGCATGATAGCTGAATTACACTGATGCAGATAAGAGACAGCATATAATGTGAACTAACAGGCAGTTTGGTTCCTTACCATAGTGCTATGCCAAGATGCACTGGCATGACCACAATAGAGATGCAGAGGAAGGGGGGAACTGATAAGCACCTGTCACATATGGTAGCTTGCCTCCGCAACAGATATACTGTACAGTAGGAAAACAATGCACTGCAAATGACACCAACATTTTACCATCATGCCCCTTTAGGCTGATATCTGGGTTTCACAGGCCATGAACATATGGGTATCACTGAGTTGCCCAAGCATCCACAGAATGCATTGTGGCCTACCATGCATACTGATGTCAAGCCATGGCCCCAATAGTCCTAGTACTGAACTCTTTCCACCAAGGAATGCTGTGCTACATGTAGGGGTATGAACTTGCTGCTCTATGAGTGTGGTTCAGAAACATTTCATCAACATTGCTTCATTAATATAATTATTGTGCCACAAGCCCTATAAGAGTTTGATAAAAGCCACTTTCACCATTGCAGTATTCAATATTGAGTTAGCTACATGCCAGCAAACAGATTATCACAGTGTTCTACACAGTAGAAAAGTGTTCTGCAACTGCTGTAGTAAGGCTACACAGGTCAGGAGCAGGTAAGGATTGCAGAATGGATATATGTTCCTTTTTTGGTGGGAGATTGTTCTGCAGCTACTTTACAGGCAGTGGAGTAGGCAACACAGGCAGGCTGAAATGGGGAATGTGAGCAAACAGGGCACAGGTCCAGCCAGCTGTAGCCCACCAAATATACTGCTGAATGTTGTGGATTGCCTGAGTACCCATATAGCTTGACAAGACAAGCAGAAAGGTATGTGTCAGACTGCACCCCCTCTGCTACAGGTGTGCAGTTTTACATATATAAAGCAGAGGTTGTAGTCGGGAAGGCACACCTAGTAAATGGTGAAGGTTGCAGATGTGTTCTGTGGGACACACGTTGGTGTGACCTGTGAGGACACAGGTCCTTAACAACAGATCACAGGGAGCATGTTACACCACATTTCATCCCCAGTTTGTCCCAGCTGGACTGCTCTGTGAAATGGCCTGTGAAAATGGTATATATATATATATATATATATAGAGAGAGAGAGAGAGAGAGAGAGAGAGCACTGACCAAGGCAGTATGTCCTCATGTATAGGAATCCATATGGCACCACAACAGCATTAGTGGCTGAAAAAGCTCTCACAGAGAACAGAGACATAGGTGTTACTACAAGCTGTACATGAACATAGAAAGTGCACAGACAAGGCTAACAGCCTTCTGGGAGTGTGTATGGCAGGACATTGATATAGATGTAAATGCTATTGATGACCCCAACATATCAGCACATCAGGTCTTTCATAGGGTCTGAAACATGATATTGTATGCCCACAGGAAAGTCCAAGCCACTGAATGGGATAGGATGTTCACAGGTGGGGGTCCACCACCACATACCAAACTCAGTGACACAAAGGACTTCTTGGTGTCCTCGTTTGGAGACAGTAGAAGGATGCTGATACTTGGTAGAGGCTTGGATATGAGGGCCAGACTGGTTGCAACACTGTGTGCTTCTCTGTTGGGGATGCACAGGGTTGATAATATCTTAAGCAAGTACTAGGGTCTTGTGGTACACCACTGGCACAATCATTTGGAGGGTAAATGCTGTCATAGCTCTCATTTTGGCACATCTGGGATGCAGACACAACAGCATACACCATAACGCACATCTGTCTTTTTATGATCTGTTTCCTGCAGAGCTGGTACAGCCCTGGACTGTGGGATTTGTCACATATCCTCAGATGTACATACATGTGTTTATCTGTCTGCCTTCTCAGGTGAAACAGTCTCAATGGAGCAGGGCATCCCTGATGTCACTGCACCATCAGAGCCTGTCAGTGATGGTAGACTTGTCCTGGCATAGTCTGACACCACTATGCCACTGTCAGCAATGGTTACCGCAGAGTCACCCTCCCATCTGCACCCAACTGACACAGGTGTGTTACCTCTGAAACCAAGCTCCACCATAACTGCTGCACATGCATGCAATCACACATGACTCCCGGCCTTATGCAGTGCACCACTGGCAACATGTGCTTGGTATGCTTGTACCCTGCAGATGTAATACCAGGGGCTGCCACTAGGTGTTACCCAAGTAGCAGTCCTAAGCCAACTCCATCACCAAGGATGGGCAAGCTGGTGGCAGCCTCTCATAGGTTCATAGTTATATAGGTAGGTACTTGGCTATTGGCCCTAGGGCCTATATAAGCATAGCCAAAAAGGTACCTTGGCTTTTGCCACCCAAGAAAATTATTTTCCTGTGCCCCTGTCATGCAGAGCCACAAAAGTGATCCTCGGGGTGAATTTCCTATTTCCCATCCAGTTATCAAAATTTTTCTTGAAGAGTGCTAATGAGGAGCTTTGTTTGATATAGATAGGTAGTTTGTTCCAGAGTATGGGATGTCTCTGGGACAGGTCCTATCCTCCCAGGTGCTAGTCAAGCACAAGCCAACTGTGTTATAGTCAGGTTTCATCTCTCTGTGCAATGGGGCTGGGGTGCAACTGTAAATATTTAGATGAGTTCTTATTACCTGATGAGAGTGGTTTCAATAATGATTTCCATGTACTGATTTTAAATGTTTGATGCTGGTAAAGTGGTGACAAAATATCTTGCACTTTAGACCAAGGTTAGCATGTGTGTTTTGTGCGGATTTTGTGTATGTGTTTGAATAAGCAGTAATGCCCCCAATGAGGTGGGAATTTAACAAAATAATTGACCATACCACTCAGTCTCTGAACATTAAAAATCGTAATGCTTGTATTTAAAACAAAATCATAGCAGGGGGCCCAAAAGAGGAGCACTTTCTTATTTTTTTGGAATAGAAGGTCTTTAATAAGACATCTGTCTATAGGCTTTTTTCATTTTTTAGTAAAGTATGCAGTCTTGAGCAGTTCTGTCTTTATGAAGAAAATCAGAAAACATCATTAAATCACGAAAAGCAAGGTAAAATATGATATTAAAACCATCCCAATACCTAAATCATAGCAGTTGAGATGTATGCCACAGACTATATTTTTTTACAGCCTAATGCTGCAGGTAGACATCATGCTGATCCCTAGGAGGTCATTACTTTCCTATAAGTCCCAAACTGGTGGACATTATTCTACCTATTGCTCTTAGAAGATGGCAGTTATCATGCTTTGGTAATTGTAAAACAATTT
>NC_056743.1:895995459-896052959 GCF_019279795.1 Protopterus annectens
CTATAGCTCTGAAACATTTGTTATTCTGATAACCCTACATGCATTTTGAATGTGCCATTAACCTTTACAAAGAACATGAGATACCATACAGTAACATCCCTTAAAGCCGAGATTACACCCTGTAATGAGTATGTCAGAGTTATCACAACGTTGTTCTTTGGAATGCATTGCTTGCATGTTGTCTGATAGCTAAAAATATATCAGCCTTGTTTTGCTTACGTACTTTGTACCTCCACTGACATTTAGTAGTTTAAACCATGTGCATTGTCAAAATACTAAAAATAAGTATAAAGATGGATGTTTTGTAAAGTCATTTTTCAGACTTAATATACACCTTTTAATCTAGAGAGTGTGAACTGTGTAGCACTGACACAACCACTGAAAAGCTGGCAAACGTAGAGCAGCTGACTTTATATGGGGAGATCCTACTGTTAAGGGTTTCAAAACGAGGAATTAATTATCCCCTGTGGCACTATGTAACTTAATATTGTTAGTAAACTGCAGAATATTCCAGTGTGCAGTGTCACTCAGAAGGACGTGGTTGCCTGTGGCTGTGTTCTTTGAACCTGATTGCACTATAACTAGCCACATAAAGTAAATGGTTTGCATTTGTTAGGTCTGCATCACAAATGCTCATTGTGGTAAAAAGGGAGTATGCACTGTTTTACTGCATTATGTCTGCAACAACATGTGTTATGGTGATTATTTATCTACTCTTTTATTGTCATTTGTCCACTGGGAAAGTCTGGGTAGGTAATAAATGCCAATTTTCAGTGCAGGCCCACGGAGAAAAGCTCCAGAGAGTTCAATAAATATCAACTAAATATCAACTAAAACACTAGTACAAATGTAATTGAAAAAAGCATGTATATATACAGTCTGATTGTGGAATACATAGGCTATCGTAAAGCATGAGGAGGCACCAGTGATGTAAAAATAAAAATAAATAAAAAAATAATGTTTAAATATGACAATCAGTATATAGAAAAGTATTAGAACCATAATCTACTATGCTAGGAAATAAAAATTAAAAGAGAAGTCCACTGTAAGAGAGGAGGGAGGGCAGATGTTGAAAGGTATAGATAACATGAGAGGTTAGCTTAGTAAGAATGTTAGGTATCTGTTAAAACAGATTATACAGATAAGCTACACAGGCATAGCCATCACTTAGTCCGAAAATCTTTGAGTGAGGACTTAAATACATGGAGAACAGATTTAGTTCTGTTTAAATTTGGAAGAGTCCCATAATTTCAATATGCAGTGTGAGTAGATTTCAAGCAGGTTTTTGTCTTGAGAGTGCAGAGGGCAATTTGGGAGATAGCGATAAATTACTGAGGAGATGTAGGGCAGGTAGAGGGGATGGTACTCTAAGCCATTTTTCCACATGGCTGGAGGTAGTGAAAAACTCAACCACAGAAAAATAGAATCACCACAAAAACAATTTTTTTTTCTGAAGAAGATCTGGTGAAGAATGAAAATGCTATAATGTTCCTTCGATTCAGGGGGTGATTGTATTTCTCTGTGGTTGAGTTTTTCACTACATCCAGCCATGTGGAAGAAGGGTTTGGAGAGTCAGTTTGTGATTTGTATCATCTTGCTCTTTTTATTTTATCATGTAGAGGAGATATGTACTATTTTATGGGTAGAAGAACTTGCGTATGGGCTAATTGATGTAAAACGTCTAACCATCTGAGAGCACATAATGCAGAACAATGATGAGTGTTATGTGGCAGGTTCACTGCAAATCTTATTATAGCATCGTTCCAGTTATTTAAGAGAGATGTGGATGTTAGTCAAAATAGATGAGCCATAGAGAAGAGAAGGTAAAAGATAAGAGTTAGCTTGGGTTTCTCTTCCATAAGGAGTAAGCAGTTTTTACTCTTTAAGGTAGATGTAGCTTTTGATCAGTTATTTTTATTCAGTTTTTTTTTTTTTTTTGTGAAAATCAAACTTTAAGTTGTCGTCTGTGGTGATTCTGAGAAATTTGGTACCGTCAACTACTTCAAGAGCTATATTGTGTAAATAGGTAATGTGGAAGTTGCTTTTAGCATTGGCATGGGACTTGGGAGGGGAGGTCAGTAGTATTTTATTCTTTTTGGCATTAAGTAAAATTTGATTTTTATGTAGCCACAGTTTGACTGAGTTGAAGGCATTTTGGGTTATGGGTTGTAGTTGTAGTGGGCTGTCAGATGAGCAAATGAAAGTTGAATCATCTGCATACAGAATAAGGCAACCTTGTTGAGAAGAAATATATAGGTTGTTAATGAAAATCTTAAAGAACATTGGTCCAACAATAGAGCCTTGAGGAGCACCCATTTTAACTAGGAGAAAAGAAGAGAAAGAAGAGAGCAATTTGATGGATTGATATATTTCAGATAGATAGTTGGCGAACCATAGAAGAATTGGTTTGGAAAGGCCCAGAGAGGACATTTGAGACAGACTTCTCATATGACACTGTGCCAAAGGCTTTTGAGAGAGCTAGAAAAACAAAAGTGATAAACTTTCCTAGGTTTCTAGCCTTATTAATGGTAAAAGTTGAGGAGAACTGTAGTGTGGCTATGGCCTAGTTGGAAACCATATTGCATTGAGGTCAGGAGATCAATTTGCAAGAGGTACTGAAGGAGTTGCTTGTGAATACACTTTTCTAGGATATTATAAAGTAGGGACAAGATGGCAACTGGACTAAAGTTACAGATTTGTGAGGAACTGCCTCCTTTATAGAGTGAAATATTTTTTTCACAGGGCAGGGTCAAAAGAGTCTTGAATAGATCTGTTAACGAGAATAGAGACTGGGTGTGCTATATAGCCTGCAGCAAGCTTACAGTACTCATCAGGGAGATTATTAGCAGGAGGATTACAGGGTTTAAGTTTCTTTAGTAACTATTTAACATAAATGTGGAGACAGGTTGGCTATTGAAGGCATGGATGTCAGGACTAGTAGAGTTTTGAGGTAGATTAAATGACTGGGGACAGCTGGAGGTAAAAGAGACTATGATGTTGATGAACAAAGTGTTAAATTTGGTAGCTGTTTCTGAGGGGGATAAGTCTGGATTGGAGTTTGGTGAGGAAGGCAAGCCAGGCTGAAAATTTTCCTTTATTGAGCTCCAGAATTTCTTTGCATTTGTTTATGATTATCTTATGGGTCAGAGTAATACTTCTTTCTGTCTAGGTGAATTTGCTTCTTGGTGAGGTTGTAAGGATTGAGAGGTTTTATCTCTGTGCCATTGTTTCCATTCTTTGTCACATTTGTGCATTAGAATTCATATAGAATGAGACTCCCAGGAATTTGAGTATTTTTTTTCCCTCTTTTATTTCTGATAAGGGCAAGGGTATATAAAGTATGCATGAATATATTTTTAAATTTGTTGACCGCTATGTCTAGAGGTAGGGTTCTGAGTGGAGGCCACCAGTTGATGGATTTTAGTGGAATTCTGAGGGTATTAAGATAAAAGATAGAAAGATTTCAGGAAGTTCTGTATTCATGTTTTTTTATCTGGTGGGTGGTTTCTGTATTGGTGAATATGGGATAATTATCACTAAGGGAATCAGGTAGAACCCCTGATATTGAATACTTGCTAGGGTCAAAGGTAAATATCCATTCAAGGAGTTTTTATGATTCACTTTGTTGAAGTGAGTAGGGGAAGAGATCAGCTGTTTCAATCCATATAAGTTAAGATTAGTAGTTGGGGTGTCAGATATCACAGATAACCAGTCAATGTTAACATTGCCTAAGATAATGGTTTCAATAGTAATATTTGTAGTTATCCAGTAATAAGCTAATATTATTACCTGGTGGTACATAGAGGGCAACTATACAAAAGCATCTTACATTTATTAACATTGCATTTTGGAAGGTTGGTAAGCTAGTTTTGAAGATCAAGAAACTTGGACAGTTATCATATACAATTGTAATACCTCCCCCTTTTTTGTGTAATCTGTCACATTGAATTATATTGCAGCAAGGGGATAGAATTTCAGAATCTTTTATATGGGGTTTTAGCTATGTTTAAGTGATGAAAGTAATATCTGATGAGTACTGAAGAAACCATGCTATAGGTCTCTAGCTTTGTCTGGAATACTATGAATGTTAGTAGAAGTAGAACAAGTTTTGTGGGTATTGTATAGGCGTTAGGGGCAGAGGATGGTGGAATGGATGAGGCTGAGCGGCCAGTGTTAAGATGGATGTCACCACAAAGTGTTTTTAGAAAAGAAAGGATTTACTAGTTTTTTTTTTTTTTGTATAAAGTATATGAATTTATTTTAGGTTATGTAAAAGTGAACTGAATGCTTAAATGTTTTGTATTTGAAAAGGTGAATTGGCTGGACATTAAATAAATTTGACAAAATAAATATGAAAGAGGGTGATTTGGGTACATGCGGTGTTTTATTGCATTATTATGTTTTTAGCATAGCTATACGTCATGGTGATGTGGGTGCATGCAGTGTTTTACTTTGTTATTTTACTGCGTTATTATGTCTGTAGCATGGATGTGCATCATGGTGATGTGGCTGCATGCAGTATTTTACTGCGTTATTATGTTTATAGCATGGATATGCATCATGGTGACATGGCTGCATATAGTGTTTTATTGCATTATTATGTCTATAGCATGGATATGCATCATGGTGACATGGCTGCATGCAGTATTTTACTGCATTATTATGTCTATAGCATGGATGTGCATCATGGTGATGTGGGTGCATGCAGTATTTTACTGTGTTATTATGTTTATAGTATGGATATGCATCGTAGTGACATGGCTGCATGTTGTATTTTATTGCATTATTATGTTTATAGCATGGATATGCACCGTGGTGATGTGGATGAAATAATGCAGTATTTTATTGCATTATTATGTCTATAGCATAGATATGCATCATGGTGATGTGGGTGCATGCAGTATTTTACTGCGTTATCATGTTTATATCATGGATATGCATCATGGAGACATGGCTGCATACAGTATTTTATTGCATTATTATGTCTATAACATGGTTATGCATTGTGGTGACATGGCTGCATGAAGTATTGTATTGCATTTTTATGTCTATAGCATGGATATGCATCGTAGTGATGTGGGTGCATGCAGTATTTTACTGCATTATTATGTCTATAGCATGGATATGCATCATGGTGATGTGGGGGCATGCAGTATTTTACTGCGTTATTATGTTTATAGCATGGATATGCATCATGGTGACATGGCTGCATGCTGTTTTTTATTGCATTATTATGTCTATAGCATAGCTATGCATCGTGGTAATGTGGGTGCATGCAGTATTTTATTGCATTATTATGTCTATAGCAATGGT
The DNA here is from genome assembly GCF_019279795.1 of Protopterus annectens. Taxonomy (NCBI): domain Eukaryota; kingdom Metazoa; phylum Chordata; order Ceratodontiformes; family Protopteridae; genus Protopterus; species Protopterus annectens. The sequence goes on from NC_056743.1 coordinate 896,000,773, forward strand.
ATGCATCATGGTGATGTGGGCTTATGTAGTTTTTTTACTGCGTTATTATGTCTATACCATGGATATGCATTGTGGTGACGTGGGTGCATGCAGTATTTTATTGCATTATTATGTCTATAGCATGGATCTGCATTGTGGTAACATGGCTGCATGAAGTATTTTATTGCATATTTATGTCTAGAGCATGGATATGCATAGTGGTGATGTGGGTGCATGCCGTATTTTACTGCATTATTATGTCTATAGCATGGATATGCATCGTGGTGACATGGCTGCATGCTGTATTTTATTGCATTATTATGTCTATAGCATAGATATGCATCATGGTGATGTGGGTGCATGCAGTATTTTACTGCGTTATTATGTCTATAGCATGGATATTCATCGTGGTGACATGGGTGCATGCAGTATTTTACTGTGTTATTATGTCTATAGCATGGATATGCATCGTGGTGATGTGGGCTCATGCAGGATTTTACTGCGTTATTATGTCTATAGCATGGATATGCATCATGGTGATGTGGGCTTATACAGTATTTTACTGTGTTATTATGTCTATAGCATGGATATGCATCGTGGTATCGTGGGTGCATGCAGTATTTTACTGTGTTATTATGTCTATAGCATGGATATGCATCGTGGTATCGTGGGTGCATGCAGTATTTTACTGTGTTATTATGTCTATAGCATGAATATGCTTCATGGTGATGTGGGCTCATGCAGTATTTTACTGTGTTACTATGTCTATAGCATATATATGCATCGTGGTGACGTGGGTGCATGCAGTATTTTACTGCATTCCAGTGATTTCCATCTGTGAGCAGCCTGTTTTGGGTGCACCAGTTCTTTGCTGTACTTCCTTTGTAATGAAAATGATGTGTGAATGGAGGGAGTGTTTGGAATGAAAGAAGGGGTCAAGTGAGATTATACATGGGCATAGAGGGGTCAAATGAGATTATACATGGGCATCTAGGAGTCAGGGAATAAGAGAAACCAAGCAATAGTTGACCTAGGGAAGTGCACTTTTGTAGGAGAATGATGTATGGTCAAAAGTGTGTGGTTTGCAAAAGGTTGCAGAAGGTAGGCCCAGTATGTGATACAGGGATGAGATTATGAAATGGATTATATTTAATGCCATAAGGCTAAGGCAGGTGGGTTTTATGCAGGAGGGAAAGTGTTTGGAGGTGGGGGTATGAGGCTGCACAGACAGTGTACATATGTGTGCTTTATCTTTGTCGAGGGAGTAGTCAGGTATGGCAAGAGGTACTAAAGGTGTGCAGATGAGTAGGAAAATAGTGTAACACAGCTGCTGGTTCTGTTTGTTAGGAGTGGAAGTAGGGAGGCATGATAGTCAAGGAAGGAGGAGGTAAAGTTTATATCATTAGCAGGGTGGGAAAACTGAAATGGTGCATCTCTAGAAAAAGACAGGTCTGGCAGTACAGAATAGGAGCAGGTGTGCAGTTAGAGCTCTTAGGCTTTGTCATTGGAATGGTTAGATAGGTAAGGGAGAAACAGGAAATTGAGGGGGGGGTTTGGTAGAGTGCAACAGGGGTAGGGTAAAGAGGAAGAGATTTATTGGCAGAGATAGAGACAGGAGAAGCTGGATAAGGATGTGATGAGGTAACAGGCAGTGTCTTGAGAGAACAGGAAACATGTAAAACTGATGCTATTGGTTAGGGGGAGTGGTATACGCAGTTTGATCAGGCATGTAAGTTGTGATGATATCTAGGTGAAGTCTTTTTTTTTTCTTTCTTTTCAGTTTTAATTAAATGATGGTTTGATTTTCAACAAACTGTGTAACGTACCAATGAATAAGAATTAATAAACAGATTTATACAAATAGTAGGCATCATTTTTACACATGGAATATATTTGGGATGAAGAAAAAATAGTTTTGGATGTGATGTTACAGGGTTAACTCTGGACAGGATGAGAGGCACGTATTGTGAAGGGTAATATGGAAAAAGTGGAGGAATCTGCATGTTATAGTGTATGTCACATTAATGATTAGGCAAATTAGGAGCTAGGGTTGATGAAGAGAATGAAAGAGGAGTGGGAGTTATGTGTCAATGTGGAGATAATGTGTCTTACTAAGAGGTATGATGACTTCTAGGGATTAATAAAGTTAGCAAACTGAGGCGGTAAGAGGATTATGGAATTCATAGGGTGACTATAATATCATTGTAGGGATATAAATTTGAGATACTGCAGGGAAATGGAATATTGGCTTGGAGGAAGAAAGGGTGACTTGCCCATATAAAGACGATAGTCTTCATTTCAGAAAGTAGTAAAAGTGAATTTTAAAAGCTGGCACGAGGAGGTGCATGAGTAAACTACTGCTTAAACTGAAATGCAGGGGTACAGTAAAGGGGGGGTGACAGAAAGGAGAAGAGTGGCAGTATACAAGTGGACTAAGCAAATGACTGACTAATTTGTGATATGCAGTAATAGTAATAGCCTGGGTAACAAAGTGAGTCATTTTGGAGGGTGTGCTAACAGCAGGGAGTTTAGATACAGCAACTATTACTGCACACGGTTTGAAGAATGGGGGAATGGATGTGGCTAGTCAAGAACATATTTTTATGCCACGTAGGGTAAGTATTTTTGGGGGGGGGGCAGAAAAACAGTAAATGATTGCCATGGGAATTTTAATTTAACAATAGAAGACTGAAGCCAGACTGGAATTTTAGTGGGTAAAGATTCAAAAGTGATTGAGAAAATTATGGAGTTATGTGTAGAATTTTTAGTCAAAAATCATGCTAGAAGAGAAATGCTTGCATTGAGTTTATCCCATAATAAGGAAGCTTTCAAGGTGAAGATAAAAACATTTGTCAGGAGATGTAATTATGATACACTGGGTTTGAAGTGCTGAGTTATAAAAGGAACATGACTACAAAGACATTGTGTTGAGAATTCAGATGATTGTTTATATTGTACTGTGTGCATGAAGAAAAGAAAAATATACAATAACTGACAAGTACAAACAGACAGATGAGGTTGATTCTGCATGCCTTCATTATAGTAGAAAACCACAGTGATATCTCTGAATGTGAATGAAGGTTAGGAGTGATACAATGAACTATACAGTGGTTAACCTGACGTCTTTATTGATAAAAGCAATTTAATCAGTGATCACACACAGTGGAGAAGGAAGAATTCTGTTCAGGTGTTTCTTAGGAGTCAGTATACAAGAGGAAAATTATCCCAGCCAAAACTGATCCTTTTTCAATATAAAACAACAACCAAAAAGAGATTCATATATGTGTGAGTGAGGAGTTAGAGTTTTGAACAGGGACATTTTTATGATGTATCCTTTTTTATTTTAATAACGCTTTTGACTTACTACCCATAAAATGTTGCTTTTAGAAGCTATAAATGTGCTGAGGCATCAATGAATATCAGGCTGGTATCTAAAAGTGGAGCATATTGGAGTTGTTCTATTGAAGAAATCAGAGATAGAGCTGTGTTATCTGGGGTAATCAGATCAGTGTTAGGTTATATATTATCTAGTACATTTATTTCAAGCATGTTCAATGAGCAAGAGAATGCAGTTAACTTATTTGTAAATGACTAACACGTGTGATCAGTCTTTCACAGAGCAAGTAAGCTGTTGTAAGATCTTGAAAGGTTGCATGGAAAGAAACAGATAGCATCTTACTTTTACTGAGAAGAAATTCAAGTTTATGCACTTTGAAATCTGTGTGTATGTGTGGGGGGTTGCATTTGGGGAGGACAGGATTGCTTGATGATTCTGTCGAAGAAAAAAACTTGAGTTCTGGATTACTAGCAGGATGAACTGTGTAACCCCATTGTAGAATAACAGGTGTGCTGTACCTTTAAGAAGCATTTCCAAGGTCTGCGTGTGCATATAAATACCAAGCACGTGTTAGCTTCAGTGCCATTTTGAAGGTGCAGCCAGAGTGTTAACATCTATGTGCATGATAGCTAGTTTGTTTATAACTTAAAGTTACTTAGCTTTGTTTATGATATGTTTGTGTATAATAAAGCTGCTTGAACAAGAACCCACAACATTTTTCTGTTTCTTCCTGACCTGAACGACACCCATTTTCTAAATCAGCAATGAAAACTAACAAAATGCTGGGGCACTTTACAATGTCTGTTTATCAGTGTACAAGGTAAAAACTCATGTGAAGTTCTTTGTTTTATTCTGTTAAGATGCCCTCTTGTTTTATTATTTATTTCCAGTTTGATTACCGGGGAAGTCCACTGGGCCCAGAGAGACCATTTTCATGGGAGGCCCGGGGAGAAAAGCTCCATGACACAGATTACAGTAAAGATAGCAGTCCAATAAAAATAAAAGTACAAGTACACATTCATATCAAATAATACAAAGTGTGAGCAATATTGCCCATAGTGGAAAAATATCATGCAGATACATTTTAACACATTCACACAAAGTCAAAAGCTATTTACAATATTCACAGAGTGTGAGAGATCGTATGGGAATTAGCTATAGAAGGTTATAGCCAGCTATAAGGTGCTTAGGAACTCAGGAGGATACCCTCCCAGGGGCTTTTGTTAAAGAGTTCTAGGTAGGGAGAATGCAGTTACATTTCCATTTGGAAGAGAGGTAGGTGTAAAGCTGAGTTTTGAAGTTGATTGTGTTTGACATTGTCCTTAGTGTGGAAGGGAGAGAGTTCCATTTCTTACCTAAGAAGAAGGAGAGGAGAAGTTGTCAAGCAGGACGTTTAGGTTTGTGGACAGTAATTAACTTTTGGTGTTCTGATCTGAGAGTTCTATTTGGGGTGTATGGGGGAAGGATGTTAGTAAGAGCGAGGCATTTGGTTGGATTAAATATTAGTCTATGTGCTGTAGTGAGCTGAAGGAAGTCCAAGTAATTTGTGAATTCTAATCAGTTGTGGGATTGGAGGGTAACACAGTGATGAGTGGAATGTTTGTCTTTGGTGGCAAATTTAGAAATTTTGTTATAACAACTTTCAAGTTTGGAAGTGATGGAGGAGGATAGGTTAGTAAGTAGCAGGGTGCCATGCAGAAGGGAGGGAAGGAGGTAAGATGAGGCCAGAGTATGCCTGGTAGAAGTAGAGAGGAAGTGGTTGTTCTGGTATAGCATACCCAGTTTTTGGAGGGTTTTCTTTATATTTTGCTAAATATGGATGTCGAACTTGAGGTGTTCATCTGTAGTTTCACCAAGTAGTTTGGCAAAGGGAACAACTTCGATCGGAGAGTTGCTTTGGCTAAGGACTTGGAAGGAATTTTTATCAAAAGAGAAAGATTTTGAGGGTGTGAATAGTAGTATTTTAGATTTGTTAGCACTGAGAGAAAAGTGATTTTGGTGCATACAGATCTTAGTAGTTGAGAAGGCAGTCTGAGTTTTAGATAGGAGTTCAGGAAGGTTAGAGGCAGACAAGTGTAGAGTCATCTGCATATTGGACAACTTTGGTATTAGGAATAGCAGAGTGAAAGTTATTGATAAAGATATTAAACAGCATTGGTCCGAGGATGGACCTCTGTGGTACTCTGGTAGGGATGGGTAAGAAAGGTGAGGTGCCTTTTTTCCATTTCACAGCCTTAGATCTATCTGACAGATAGTTTGAGAACCAGGAAAGAGTGTTTTGGGAGAGATTTAGGTTTGAGAGGTGATGAAGGTGCTTATGGGAAACAGTATCAAATGCTTTAGAGAGATCTAGGAGCACTGTGGATACTAATGTCCCAGAATCTTGGGCTTGATTGGCAGTTTCTAAGAATGAGAGTAGAGCTGTTATGGTGCTATGTTCTGGTCAGAAGCCATGTTGGGTAGGGGTAAGAAGTTGCATTTTAGTCATAAAAGGCATAAGTTGAAGGTGGATGTATTTTTCTAGGATTTTGGAGAGTGGAGAGAGAAGAGCTATAGGGCGGAAGCTTGAAATGTTAGTGTTTTTGCCTCCCTTGTGGAGAGGAAGAATAAAGGCAGAATGCCAGAGTTTAGGGACATAGGACTCCTTTATGAATCTATTAATTAGGATATTAATTGGGAGAGCTATACCATTGGCAGCAGACTTGAGAAAGAAAGAGGGGATGTTGTTAAGTGCATTGGAGCAGGGTTTAAGATTGGGTAGAAGTCTTTTTATTTAGTGGAGACAGGTTTAAGCTCAAACATAGGGGGAAATTATTTGGGGACTTAGATGAGATAGAATGTAGGAGAGATGGGTCGTTGCTGGGAAAAGTTTTCATTAGGTCGGATATTGACTCTAAAAAGAAAGAGTTAAATAGTGAGGATAATTCAAGGTCAGATTTACTTGGGTCCGGACAGGGGTTATTTTTGGAGCCTGCATTGAGGAGTGAGTTTATGGAGTTCCAAAAAAACCTAGGGTTGGGGGGATGGTTGGACTGGTGCTTAGTGTAGTAGGATTTTTTGTCTTTAAAGATTTCTTTTTTTGCAAAGTTACAGAGCTGTATATATTGGAGAAGGGTTTCGGGAAGTTTATTCTTTTGGTAAAGCTTCCAGGATTTGTCTCTTTGATTCATAATTTGCTTTGTTTCTTTGGTTAGCCAAGGGGCAGTTATAGTTGTTATTCTTTTTTCCTTGGTGGAGCTAGGGATTTTAGAAAAGTAGAATTAAAGTGGTCTGTGGCTTTATCAAGTGGAAGGGTTTTAGAATGTTCCAATTCATTTGTTTGAGATAGTTAGAGAAGGTTTTGGCATCAAATTTACTAAGGTTGCAGGTCTGAATATATTGATGTTGGTGTGGATGGGAGGTGGTTGCATGGTAAATGAAAGTTGGGAGGTGGTTACTGATCGAGTCAGGGATGGTGCCAGAATTGGTAATTTTATTTGGATGAGTGAATAAGATCCAGTCAAGAGTGGATCCTGGGATATTTGTTTTATTGAGTCTGATGATGGAGTAGGTTACTTGAGTAAAGTTAAAGAGGTTAATGGACAGGGAAGGTATGGGACTGTTGATTTTATTCCAGTCAATGTTTACATCACCTAGTATGTAGGTTTCATGGTTAGGTTCAGCTGAGGCCCATTAGAGTATGTCTTCAAGGGTTGAGATGTTATTTCTGGGTGGGATATAAAGGGCGACTATACAGAGGCTTTTGTGATTATTCATTTTTAATAGACCGACTGTTAGTTCTGCATTGGCAAATTTAGGAATGGGGTTTGGTAGGGGAATTAAGGTAAGTAGATTGGAATAGATTATTACAACACATCCACCTTTTTTCTTTGGGTGGCCACATCTAAAAGTGTAAAATCCAGAGGGTAAGATTTCAGATTCAAAGATTTGGGGCTTGAGCCAAGTTTCAGAGATGGCTACAATGTCAGGTTTTTTATGACTTAGCCATGTTTGAAACTGATGTGCTTTGTTTCTGAGACTGTGGGCATTGAGTGTGAAAAATTTAAGAGTATTGTAGGGGGATGAAAGGTTAAAGGAATGGGGAGGCTAATTGTTATTTGTGGGTAGGTTAGGTCCGGGGCTGGAGTGAATGTCTCCAGGTAAGACGAGGTTATTGAAGGAAGTTATTTTAGTGTATTTTGGTTTCGATTTGGGGTATTCTGGATGATCTAGTTTTGGTTTAAGATTAAGTGCCTTAGCAGTAGTGGAAATAATTTTAGGATTAAAAAGATGCAGAGGGTTGAGCTGAAATAGAGAGGAGGAGATGGAAAAGAAATGATTACTTGTGTGATGGAGGAGATGGTTTTGTGTGGGAGTATGATAAGGAGTAGAGAGCGGAAGCTGATTGGAGGTATAGGAGCTGGCATGGTATAAAGTTGTTAGGAGTAGTAGGAGGGAGATGGGGGTTTGGAGTGTTAGGAACAGTAAGGAAAGCATGGTTAGAAAAAGGTAGTTTAATATGGGAGGATTTGTAGTTGTTGGAGAGAAGAGTTATGGGGAGAGAGGGGGCAGTGAAAGAGTGATGTATTTAATTAGTGATGTATTTAATTACTGTAGGTGAAAGGAGGAGGAGTAAAGAGGGGAAGGCTTTGACTGGATGGTTGACTGTGGGTGAAAGGAGGAGGGGTAAAGAAGGGAAGGCTTTGACTGGATGGTTGACTGTGGGTGAAAGGAGGAGGGATAAATAGGGGAAGGCTTTGACTGGATGTTTGTCTTGAGTGGGTGGGGAGTGGTTGAAATAAAAGTAGGAGTAGTGGGGGTGGGTGGAAATTGGGGCAGGGTAGGGGAGCAGAGTGACCCTGCAGGGCAAACAGAGTAGGTATAGCCAAGGAGAAGGAAGAAAGAGCCAAGGAGAAGGAAGAAAGCCAGCAAAACATTATCAGTGAAGCTGAGAACTAGCTCAGAGTTAAGGAGGCACTGGCATAAGGCACTGTGTGTGTGAAATTAGAAGGATGCAGAGGGTTGACAGGGGATGGGTGCTGAAAACAGGGAAGTAGCAGTTTAGTAGAATATAGTAAGCATTAATAGGGCTAAAACAGGGTAGTGGTAAATTAATAGAACAGTTACAGTACTTTTGGCTTGTATTAAAAGACAGGTAGTGGTTGAACAATGCCACCTGGCAGCCTAACTGAGTACGAGAACTCAGAGGAGGGGAAAGAGCCTAGGAGAGTAAAGGGAGATAAAATCCATGATAGACTGCTAGCGAATGCACACAGGGTTATGATACAACAGTGGTAGGTATAGGATATATTTTTATTTTACAATAGGGTAAGGGATGCCAACAACAACCTGCTCACCAGCCCAGAGGACATCAAAGGCAGATGGAAGGAGTATTTCCAGCAGCTTCTGAATAAAGAAAACCCCACAGAAGCTGTACTGCCCCAGAAACAGCCTACGATGAGAGAAGAGGGAGGAGATCACCCTAGAAGAAGTAAGCACTAAGGAAGATGAAGTCAGGGGAAGCAGCAGGTTCAGAGGAGGTCACAGCAGATATGATAAAGATGCCAGGTGAGATAGGGGAGAAATGGCTCTTGAGGGTACTAATAGCAGTGTGGAGAGAAAGGTGTTTCCTAGATGACTGGAGAATAAGTATACTCATGCCAGTGTACAAGAACAAAGGAGACATCCACAACTGTGGGCAGTACAGAGGCATCAAACTCCTATCACATTGCATGAAAGTTCTGGAGAGGGTGATTGATAAATGGATACACAGAGTAGTAGAATGTAAGATGGGAGATGAACAGTTTGGATTCAGATCAGGATGCAGCACAACTGACCCAATGTTTGCATTGAGCCAGATACTTGAGAAGAAGCTAGAGATGAGGAGACAGTCCAACTGGGCATTCCTAGACTTGGAGAACGCATATGACAAGGTCCCAAGAAAGCTGATCTGGCAGTACTGTGGTGGTTTGAAGTCCCAGAAACATTGGTAGAATTAGTGCAGGCTTTGTACAAGGACCCAGTGACTCAAGTACAGACAGTGTTCGGCCTCACAGAGGGGTTCCCAGTGGGTGTGGGTGTACATCAGGGTTCACCTCTGAGCCCACTGCTGTTCATACTGGTGATGGACTACATTAGCAAATAGGTTGGAGGGGACGGATCAACAAATCTGCTGTATGCAGACGATGTGGCAGTACAGGCAGACTGAGCTAGAACTTCAGCAAAGGATAGGATAATGGAATGTAAATCTGAAGGCATATGGGATGAAACTAAGCACAGATAAGATGGTAGTAATGGCAGCAAATTGGGGAAATCAGAAGAAGCTGAGAATAGAGATAGAAGGGAAGATAGTGGAACAGGTAAACAGCTTCAAGTATCTGGGAGGAGTAGCTGATGAGAAGGATAGTCTGAATGAAGAGGTCAAAGCTAGAATCAGAGGGGCTGCAGCCAACTGGCATAGAGTATCAGGTGTATTCTATGACAGAAGAATGCCAAAGAAGCTGAAAAGTAAGGTGTACAAGAAAGTGGCATGACCAGTACTACTGTATGGTACAGAAAACTGGGCAGTAAAGGCAGAACAGTTGAAGAAGCTAGAGGTGATGGAAATGAAGTGCCTGAGAAAGGTGATAGGATGCACACTGTGGGACAGATGAAGAAATGAGAACATAAGAGCAGAAGCTCCAATTGCAGAAAAGATCAAAGAGAACAGTTTATGATAGTTTGGGCATATGTGTAGAAAAGCAGAAGACAATCTGGTGAGGAAGATTTGGGACAGACAGGAAGAAGGTAGGAGGAAGCGAAGACATGCAGCAAAGAGGTGGATGGATTGTGTGAAAGAAGATCTGCGACAGTCAGGCATGAGTGTTTAAGAAGGCAGGAGTGTGGCACTGAATCAAGAGAGTTGGTGACAGTTAACATGATACCCCTACCCCATGTAGAAAAATGGGAAAAAGGGGGCTGATGATGATGATGATGATGATGAATATGGTGCATACACATTTAAAGTCAGTTCTTGGGGAGGCAGAGTGGTCACAGAAGCACTGCAGGATCCCCTTAGGTTGAACTTTACAAAAATAGCAATAAGAATCACAAACAAAAACAATACCAGGTAGTACTTACATGCGAGTACACTACTGGGGATTCCTATGAAGCAAGACAGAAAAGCTAAGTCAAAAGATGATGCCTTTCTACATCAGGTTTTTTCATACCTCTGTAATTAAGCAGGAGTGGGAGGGAGGTGTGCAGGTTCAAGGTGGGGGAGGGGGTAGATACAAAGTAATACAAGGTTGTGAGTCATAAAAACTGGACTAGGCCAGCTGCTAAAAAGAAAACAGGAAAACCAAGCTAAGTCTTATGCAACTAATCTAGTACAGTGTGGTGAAAAGGACCACCACTTCTACAGGGAAAAACAATTGAAGTATGGGTTGCAGGTACATAGGTAAACTTTTTCCAAGAGAAAGTAGTTTTAAGTAATTGACCTAGGAGTACAATAGGAATTGAAAAATGGGGGGACCAGTACTGTGTACATGTGCAGTGAAAGGGGAAAGAGTCTTCAGTTTAGAGGACAGATTAAATACAACCCTAACGTACACTAGTGTAGCTGAAAGCACTTTAGTGTTCCACCGACGCAGGGTCTCACAGTGCAGGGCAACAAGACATCCTTGGGTTGATTGGAGGTTGGCCAAGACACAGGATGAAACTTTTGCTGAGGGGAACTTCTGTAGCTGAAAGCACTTTAGTGTTCCACTGATGCAGGGTCTCACAGTGCAGGGCAATGAGACAGCCTTGGGTTGATTGGAAGTTGACCAAGACACAGGATGAAACTTTTGCTGAGGGGAACTTCTGTAGCTGAAAGCACTTTAGTGTTCCACTGATGCAGGGTCTCACGGTGCAGGGCAACGAGACAGCCTTGGGTTGATTGGAGGTTTGCCAAGACACAGGATGAAACTTTTGCTTAGGGGAATGGGAGCACACAACTGGGGATTCCTATGAAGCAAGGCAGAAAAGCTAAGTCAAAAGATGGTGCCTTTCTACCTTTGTATTTCTACCTCTGAATTTTGTCTAAAAAAGCCCAATCCTCACAGGTTTTCCTACTGATTTTATGAAATAGTTGAGTAAGTAAGTAAATAAGTAAACCTATAAAAAAATATACAAATATGCAAGCAATTAAATAAATAAAATCCTTATGGTTCTGGAAAGTAAGATGATTAAGGGAGGACAAAAGAGAATAACAAAACTCATAAAGGCATAGAAAGTTACAGCTGTGAAGAAATGCTATATGATTAAGGAAACTCTGTATGAAGAAAGGCAGCAGGTAAAATCTTGGATGGAGTTGCGATGGATGTGGAATGGAATTAGTTTGAATTTAGGAAGGCTCAGATAGGGTAGTGTTGAAAGGGCCAGTTGCATCAGTTATGTGATTAACTAGACAACTTTAACTTGGAGGACTGGATCCCAGTATGGAGTACAGCTGTAAGCATTCAGTTATTGATTTGCTGTATTCTAAATCCTTATATTTAGGTACACTGTTTTTGATATTTGCTTCAACAATTAATGTTTAACTGTACTGAAGTTACTTTAAACAATTCATATAATTTTCATTTTAATCTGCTGAATTCCACATTTTATTTAAAGATGATTCATTTGAATGCTGACAGCACTGTAAATACATTTGATCCTCACTACACTGTTTCCAGCTATACCTCATATTTTTGGTCTGTTCTTCATAACATTTTCAGTTTTCTGGCAAATCACTGAGGATTGAGGCTGGTAAATAATAACATACATTTCAGTTTCCGATTTCATATCCTTCATAAAATTCATGCTAAAACAAATCCTGTTATTCTAGTAACCTAAGTTTATAAGTGCAATATTTAAAATCTATCCCTATTTGTGGGTCTTTGGCTCCCTGTTAATTTAGGTTTTGTCCAGATTTCTTGCAATGAGAGGTTGAGAGTTAAGGTATGGCACAAAATGGTATCAAATGGATGATATGCCAAAGGAGTTTTTATTGATAACGGTGTGAAAATCTTTAAATGCAGCTATAAAGGTGAACATTTTTAAAAGCACTTGCACCTTTAAGAGTTTGCAGTACCCATAATGCATAGGGAGGAAACTAGGAAGAAGAAACTGATGGTGACCGTGTTCGTATTATGCTGCCATTTTTTGTGAATTACAGTTGCATCATAACATGGAAGATCTGTGTGTAGTTCCATTTAATAGCACAGACCAGCAGAACAGGGCACAAATGCTGCTTATCATGACAGACGTTCATTAAGGAAAATACATATAAAAACTAAAACTGAAGTTGCATTTTTCTTCCAAGGATATACATTCAGGACTTTAATAAAATCCTTGAGGAGAACATGATGGTAAACACATACGTAAGATTTGTGACAGTTCACAGCATTTAACAAGATATTTCTGATAGAGGATTGATTAAAGTTACACATTTCTCTGTACAAGCTATGCTGGATATCAGCCCACCACCATCAAACACAAATTTCCCTTTGTTATTGACTGAGCACATCACCTATGGGAATGTCTCTAGTGTATTCACATGTGAAAATCAAATCTCACTATAGTGTTATACTGCAGTGTTATCTTACTACAGGTAGTGTTATACTGCACTGTCTACTACAGATGGTGCTATACTGCACTGTTGTCTTACTACATGTAGTGTTATACTGCACTGTTGTCTTACTACTGATAGTGTTATACTGCACTGTTGTCTTACTACAGATGGAGTTATACTGCAGATGGTGTTATACTGCACTGTTGTCTTACTACAGATGGTGTTATACCACACTGTTGTCTTACTGCAAGTAATGCTAAACTGCACTGTTGTCTTACTACAGACGGTTTATACTGCACTGTTGTCTTACTGCAGATAGTGTTATACTGTGCTGTTGTCTTACTGCAGATAGTGTTGTACCACACTGTCTTACTACAGATAGTGTTATACTGCACTCTTGTCTTACTACAGATAGTATTATACTGTATTGTTGCCTTACTACAGGTAGTGTTATACCACACTGTTGTCTTACTACAGGTGTTATTATACTGTACTGTTCTCTTATTACAGGTAATCTTATACATCATTCTTGTCTTACTACAGGTAGTGTTATACTGCACTGCTGTCTTACTACAGATGGTGTTGTACTGCACTGTTGTCTTACTACAGGTCTGGTCAATAATTCTCCCTTACATATGGACCTGTTAAAATTGTTTGATAACTGTGGAAAATAATTTCTTGAGATCATCATTAAATATAATCAGATAGACATAGATGTGCTTAATAATGAACTGACTGTCTAAGATAGGGATATTAGAGATACATCATACAAAAATCTAAGCATGAAATTTTAAGCATTGATCAACAAATAGCGAAATTAAAAACTGGAAAAATGGAGAAATTAGAAAGGGACTTAAATCAGTATGCCAATGGAATTGATTATCCAAAACCACTAAATGGGCAACAGAGAAATAGATTTACCCATAACACTGACAATTTCAATAATGATACAACTAATACAAGGGAAAATGAGCAAGAGTATAACCGACCATATAATCAGGCTTTTCCTGAATTAAGGAGGTATAAAAGAATAAAAAACAAAACCAACCCCCAAAATATGCACAATCAACAAGCGGGGTTTCAAGGGGCCAGGCCGAAAACCAAATACTGGAGGACAAATAGTGACAATATTGATGGCATGGACCCTTGTGTAACTAATAATGTGCAATATTTTCATTTGGGTATTAACAAACAGCATTATGACAGTAATGTGATTGTTAATAACACAAGAAGTGATTTTAAAGTATGCAGTTTTTCAGATGTGTATATTGACAAACATGGTGCTGATTTACTAGCTAAAGGTACAACATTTGCACCAGCATGTCCTTTTGATTTCACCAACATTATGAGCGACTTAAAAATGTTTTTATGGAAGTTGAATTTCAGTTTGCTGTATCAAAATAATATAGACAACGAAAGAAGTAAATACAGTATCAGTAGTATATATAATCCCCCCTGCATCCTAGATTAATCATTTATGAAAAAAATGTGTAAGCATGAGTTGAAGTGCTTAAATAGATTAAATAAGAGAGCAAATTATAAATCGAACTTTAATGAAAATGAATGAATCATTTTAAAAATATTAAAAAGTGAGAATATAAGAATTATGAGACCTGATATGGGAGGGAGGGCCAGTAATCATGAGTCAACACATCTATAATATGAAACTTAATAATATTCTGAACACAGACACTTACGTAGAATTGTCACTTAATGAGTTGAATGGGGTCTACAGAAAAATGTATGGTCAACTAAATGATATTTTTCTAAAAGACGAATCAACTTAGATTTATATAATTATTTGAATATAACCTCTCCAAGAATTCCTGTTTTTTCTGGAACCCCAAAAATCCATAAGAGTGTCAATGACCCTCCAATGTGCCACCTAGTGGATGGAAGGGATTACATTACCTCTGCATGTGCTAAATATATAGACCATGAGCTCAAGAACATTCTGGTGAAAGAAGTGCAGATTTGCAAAGATTCATGGATATTTTTAAAACACATGAATTATGTCCAATTTGACCAGAATGATATCCTGGTGACAATAGATGTATGTGACCTCTACACGGTAATCCCGCAAACCACAGGGTTAGAATGGGTTAATGAAATGCTTATCCATCATAAAGTTGCACATGACACAGTTAATCTCATAATGGAATTATTAGAAATGTTGTTGAGTAATAATTTTGTAACTTTTGATAAGAAGTATTTCTTACAGAAAAAAGGCATCGCCATGGGGTCACCTTGTGGGGGAGCATACGCAAACATGGTGATGGCCTATTGGGAGAGGAATTTCATATTTAATTCTAAGTATAATGAATTTTTAAATTCTTACCATATATTTTAAGATGACATTAGTATTATATGGACTGGTGCACAAGAAATATTGAATGAATTTCTCATATATATAAATGTTACAACTGAATTTTTACAGTTCACTTGGGACATTAATGTTGAATATATGAATTATTTGGATGTTCATATGTTAAAGACAGAGTTAATAAAATGTATACAGCAGTCATCCATAGAAAAGAAACTTATTCAAATTGCTTTTTGCATTACAGTAGTTCACATCCGGAGCATCAAAAAAGATCTGTTGTCAAAGGGCAACTTGTTAGGGCAGCCAGGATGGTAACTAAGTTTGATTAATTTATGGATGAATGCATTATTTTGTGCACTAAGTTTATTAATAGAGAACATCCTAGTAGTCTAGTAGATGCATTAATTCAAGAAGTGACTAGTAAGAGGCTGAATGGCCATTTTAAACCTATTTTAGATAGGCCGAAGAACATTTGTGATGTCAACAGGCTAAATAATAATAGTGTATTAAATGTACAGTATGAGCGTAGTTGTGTACCACATAACTAGTGTGATTTTTCTAAAGATCTGGTTATTACTTATACTCAGGACCACAATATAATAAAGGATGTGTTTCTAAAAAATTGGCCCATCTTGTTAGAAGACCCCTACATTAGAAGTCATACGAATGAAAAACCTAAAATAGTTTACCGGAAAGGCAAGAGCTTTAAAGAAATTTTTAAATAGGTAACCCGGATGCCTGTTCAGTTACATTTAGGTATGACAAGATGTGGGGCATGTCACTGGTGCCATAAAGTAAAAATTGGTGACAATTTTTACCTTAGAAACACAATGTTTTGTTTGAAAGGTAAATACAACTGCAATTCAAAAGCAGTGGTTTATTTAGCAGTGTGCAGTTCATGTCCACTATTTTACATTGGAAAAACGGAAAGACATTTGTCTCAAAGAATATATGAACATGAATATGCCATAAAGAAAAACAAATTAAACAATGCTTCAGCAAAGCATATTTGTGAATTCAGTAATCACCATTTTTCTTTTATGGTCATTGACCATGTAGATATCGAAGACAAGAAACTATGGGGGGTGCTTAAAGAATTAAAATGATAAATCAGAGTACAGGCAGATAACTGGCCCAGAATTAATGAGCGTAGCTCTATAGCACCAGTTTTAAAATTGAAAGCTTTGCAAAGAAAGAAAATTAATTGATCAGGCTATATTTGATGAATTTTTATATTTTTATATTTCTATACATTTAAATATTTATATTTCTATTTATATGTCAGATATTATAGCATTTATATTATTCATGATATATATAACAAGCACATTTCAGTGTAATTTTCGTAGTGCATTTTAGTGGAAATTTTACTATATTTATTGCTGTATTTATAATAACAATAGGGCATTATATATGCATGCCAATCACAATATGGGTCCAATGAAAGAAAAAGTGGCAGTACAAAAGGATGTAATGTAATAAATTTAATGTCTAATGAAGTTTAACCTAGTTTTAAACGAAACCGCTAACCATGTGTATTTTGTAAATAAAGTGTTTTTTGCATTAACTGCTGGAATCGTGTCTTACAACTGTGGAGGCTTAGCTTTATTTGCCTTTCATTTGGTTTGCCTTTGGTGTTTTTCTACAATTTCGTTACTTCAGGTAGTGTTACACTGCACTGTTGTCTTACTACAGGTACTGTTATACTGCACTGTTGTCTTACTACAGATGGTGTTATACTGCACTGTTGTCTTACTGCAGATGGTGTTATACCTCATTACTGTCTTTCTGCAGGTAGGGTACTGCACTGTTGTCTTACTACTGATGGTATTTTACTGCACTGTTGTCTTACTACAGATAGTGTTATACTGCAATGTTGCCTTACTACAGGTAGTGTTATACTACACTGCTGTCTCATTACAGGTAGTGTTATTCAGCACTGTTGTCTTACTACAGATAGTGTTACACTGCACTGTTGTCTTACACAAGGTAGTGTTATACTGTACTGTTGTTTTACTACTGATGGTGTAATACTGCACTGTTGTCTTACTACAGATAGTGTTATACCACACTATTGTCTTACTACATGTAATGATATACTGCACTGTTGTGTTACTGCTGATGGTGTTATACCGCACTGTTGTCTTATTACAGATGGTGTTATACCACTCTGTTGTCTTGCTATAGGTAGTGTTAAACTACACTATTGTCTTACTCCAGGTAGTGTTATACTGCACTGTTGTCTTTCTGCAGATGGTGTTATATTGCACTGTTGTGTTACTACAGCTAGTTTTATACTGTACTTTTGTCTTACTACATGTAGTGTTATACTGCACTATTGTCTTACTACAGGTGGTGTTATACTGCACTGTTGTTACTACAGCTAGTGTTATACTGTATTGTTGTCTTACTACAGCTAGTGTTATACTGCACTGTTGTCTTACTGCAGATGGTGTTACACTGCACTGTTGTCTTAGTGCAGATGGTGTTATACTGCACTGTTGTCTTACTACAGGTAGTGTTATACTGCACTGTTGTCTTATTACAAATGGTGTTACACTGCACTGTTGCCTTAGTGCAGATGGTGTTTTACTGCACTGTTGTCTTACTACAGGTAGTGTTATACCGCACTGTTGTCTTACTACAGGTAGTGTTATACTGCACTGTTGTTTTACTATTGATGATGTTACAATGCACTGTTGTCTTACTACAGATAGTGTTATACTGCACACTGCACTGTGTTACTACAAATAGTGTTGTACTGCACTGTTGTCTTACAACAGGTAGTGCTGTACTACACTGTTGTCTTACTACTGATGGTATTATACTGCACTGTTGTCTTACTACAGATGGTGTTATACTGCACTGTCTTACTACAGATAGTGTTATACCACACTGTTGTTTTACTACAGGTAGTGTTATACTGCCCTGTTGTCTTACTACATGTAGTGTTATATTACGGTGTTATCTTACTACATGTAGTGTTATACTGTACTGTTGTCTTACTACAGGTAGTGTTATACTGCACTGCTGTCTTACTACAAGTAGTGTTATTCCACACTGTTGTCTTACTACAGATAGTGTTACACTGCACTGTTGTCTTACTACAGATAGTGTTATACTGTACTGTTATTTTACTTCTGATGGTGTAATACTGCACTATTGTCTTACTACAGATAGTGCTATACCACACTATTGTCTTACTACATATAATGTTATACTGCACTGTTGTGTTACTGCAGATGGTGTTATACCGCACTGTTGAATTGCTACAGGTACTGTTAAACTACACTATTGTCTTACTCCAGGTAGTGTTATACTGCACTGTTGTCTTTCTGCAGATGGTGTTATACTGCACTGTTGTGTTACTACAGCTAGTGTTATACTGTACTGTTGTCTTACTACAGGTAGTATGAAAAACCAAACGAACCAAAAATAGCTCCAAATGACTGGGAACCCAAGAAAAACGCTGCTCGAGATGTTAACAGTTCAACTATTTAATAACTCAAATCCACACGAAGCACGTAAAATCACCACATAAATCCACAGACAGGTAGTGTTATAATGCACTATTGTCTTACTACAGATAGTGTTATACTGCACTGTTGTTACTACAGCTAGTGTTATACTGTATTGTTGTCTAACTACAGGCAGTGTTATACTGTAAGTGGTGTTACTACAGATGGTGTTACACTGCACTGTTGTCTTACTACAGATAGTGTTATACTGCACTGTTACCTTACTGCAGATGGTGTTACACTGCACTGTTGTCTTACTACAGGTAGTGTTATACCGCACTGTTGTCGTACTACAGGTAGTGTTATACTGCACTGTTGTCTTATTACAGATGGTATTACACTGCACTGTTGTCTTAGTATACATGGTGTTATTCTGCGCTGTTGTCTTACTACAGGTAATGTTATACTGCACTGTTGTCTAACTACAGGAAGTGTTATACTGCACTGTAGTCTTACTACTGATGGTGTTATACTGCACTGTTGTCTTACTACAAATAGTGTTGTACTGCACTGTTGTCTTACTACAGGTAGTGTTATACTGCACTGTTGTCTTACTACAGATAGTTTTTTTTGGATTACTACAGATAGTGTTATACTACACTATTGTCTTACTATAGGTAATTTTATACTACACTGATACCTTGCTGCAGATGGTGTTATACTGCTCTGTTGTCCTATTACAGATGGTGTTATACTGATCTGTTGTCTTACTACAGGTAGTGTTATACTACACTGTTGTCTTACTCCAGGTAGTGTTATTCTGCACTGTTGCCTTTCTGCAGATGGTGTTATACTGCACTGTTGTCTTACTATAGATGGTGTTATACTGCACTGTTGTCTTACTACAGATGGTGTTATACTGCACTGTTGTCTTACTGCAGATGGTGTTATACAGAACTGTTGTCTTACTACAGGTAGTGTTATACTGCACTGTTGTCTTACTACAGATAGTGTTATACTGCACTGTTGTCTTACTATTGATGGTGTTATACTGCACTGTTGTCTTACTACAAATAGTGTTGTACTGCACTGTTGTCTTACTACAGGTAGTGTTATACTGCACTGTTGTCTTACTACAGATAGTTTTCTTTTGGATTACTACAGATACTGCGGTAGTGGTGCTGCCATAGCGTTGTCACCTCACAGTAAGATGTCCTGTTTGATTCTCAGCTAAAGCGTCTTCTGTGTGGAGACATGTGTGAATGGGCGTACCTTCGTTGAAGGTTGTGCGTCAGGGCTGGCAACTCAGCACATAAAAATCTACTGCCAATCATTAGTGGAGCGGAGTTCCGCTGTGGCGACCCCTAACCGGGAAAAGCCGAAAGACACAACAACGACAGATAGTGTTATACTACACTATTGTCTTACTACAGGTAATTTTATACTACACTGTTGCCTTACTGCAGATGATGTTATACTGCACTATTGTCCTATTACAGACGGTGTTATACTGGTCTGTTGTCTTACTACAGGTACTGTTATACTACACTGTTGTCTTACTCCAGGTAGTGTTATTTTGCACTGTCTTTCTGCAGATGGCGTTATACTGCACTGTTGTCTTACTATAGATGGTGTTATACCGCACTGTTGTCTTACTACAGATGGTGTTATACTGCACTGTTGTCTTAGTGCAGATGATGTTATACCTCATTGCTGTCTTACTACAGAGGGTGTTGGACTGCACTGTTGTCTTTCTGCAGATGATGTTATACAGAACTGTTGTCTTACTACAGGTAGTGTTATATTGCACTGTTGTCTTACTGCAGATAGTGTTATACTGCACTGTTGTCTTACTACTGATGGTGTTATACTGCACTGTTGTCTTACTACAAATAGTGTTGTACTGCATTGTTGTCTTACTACAGGTAGTGTTATACTGCAGTGTTGTCTTACTACAGATAGTTTTTTTTTTGGATTACTACAGACTGTGGTGGTGGTGCTGCCGTAGCATTGTCGCGTCACAGTAAGACATCCTGTTCGATTCTCAGCTAAAGCATCTTCTCTGTGGAGACATGCATGAATGGGCGTACCTTCGTTGAAGGTTGTGCATCAGGGCTGGCAAGTCAGCACGTAAATATCTACTGCCAATCATTAGTGGACCGGAGTTCCGCTGTGGCGACCCCTAACCGGGAAAAGCCGGAAGACACAACAATGACAGATAGTGTTATACTACACTATTGTCTTACTACAGGTAATTTTATACTACACTGTTGCCTTACTGCAGATGAAGTTATACTGCACTATTGTCCTATTCCAGATGGTGTTATACTGGTCTGTTGTCTTACTACAGTTACTGTTATACTACACTGTTGTCTTACTCCAGGTAGTGTTATTTTGCACTGTTGTCTTTCTGCAGATGATGTTATACTGCACTGTTGTCTTACTATAGATGGTGTTATACTGTACTGTTGTCTTACTACTGATGGTGTAATACTGCACTGTTTTCTTACTACAGATAGTGTTATACTACACTATTAGGCAACAACCATAGACTGTTGTCTTACTGCAGATGGTGTTATACTGCACTGTTGTCTTACTACAGATGATGTTATACTGCACTGTCTTACTACAGGTAATGTTATACTGTACTGTTGTCTTACTACAGGTAGTGTTATACTGTACTGTTGTCTTACTACTGATGGTGTAATACTGCACTGTTTTCTTACTACAGATAGTGTTATACTACACTATTAGGCAACAACCATACATAAAACCACTAATGTAAAGAAAATGAACACTGGCTGGTGAAACTGGATACAAAGTTTAATTATCGCTTTTGTCTGTTGTTACACTTGACTTCTTCAGATTAAAACAGGAATTATTCATACATCACTTCCTTTTATAGCCAGGCTAAGTCACATGTCATTAAAGTAAAATGCACCTAAAAATCACTGCTGTTTAGTTGTTATTATACATAGCTAAATTACACCTTATAAAATACATTAAAACCATACTTCTTTATTTACATATTGCATATAGCCCATCAGCCCCCATCTCGAAATTAAAATAAAGTACAATCGAATACAAACTTCAAACGCTTTCTTAGTCTTCCCTATGTACAAAAAAGATGGATGTGTCAGAGATTTGTTGGAAAGAAATTAAGAGGGGACTAAAAACTATAAGAAAGGTAAGATGTTAAAATGTGGGCACTGTACCCAATGTGCTAATGTATTATAAACAGAAAAAGTTTTTATTCCAAGGTATGGTATGGTTCAACTAAATTTCACATTGAACTGTAACAGTACACACATTGTATATGCCATCCTATGTCAAGGCTGTGAAAGTTTTTACATAGGAAAGACTAAGAAAGCGTTTAAAGTTCATATTTACCAACATATTAAAGACATCAGGAAGGGTAATGAAAAGAATGTTTTGGCTGTACATACTATCTTGAACCCAGATCACAAGTTTAAATTTGTAGCCATTGATCAAGTAGTACCTGATAGTAGGGGGGGACTGAAGGAATTGTTTCTAGAATTCAAAGAATTCATGTGGCAACTTAGAGTGTATGCCACTAACCTGCCCCGACTGAATGATGTAGTTTCTCTCTCCAGCTATTTAAAATTAAAAACTGAACTTTATTTTTTAGGGGGAGGGCACACATGTATATTTCTGTGGCAACACAGTAACATTTGCTTATTTTAAGTACATTATTTATTTTTGTGGAAATGTATTTTGGATTGTACTTTATTTTAATTTTGAGATGGGGGCTGATCGGCTATATGCAATATGTAAATAAAGAAGTATGGTTTTAATGCATTTTATAAGGTGAAATTTAGCTATGTATAATAACAACTAAAACAACAGTGATTTTTATGTGCATTTTGCTTTAATGACATGTGACTTAGCCTGGCTATAAAAGGAAGTGATGTATGAATAATTCCTGTTTTGATCTGAAGAAGTCAAGTGTAAGAACAGACAAAAGCGCTAATTAAACTTTATATCCGATTTCACCGGCCAGTGTTTGTTTTCTTTACATTACTGGTTATACCACCCTATTATCTTATTACAAGTAATGTTATACTGCACTGTTGTCTTACTGCAGATGGTGTTATACCGCACTGTTGTCTTATTACAGATGGTGTTATACACCACTCTGTTGTCTTGCTACAGGTGTGTTATACTACACTATTGTCTTACTCCAGGTAGCGTTATACTGCACTGTTGCCTTACTACAGATGATGTTATACTGCACTGTTGTCTTACTACTGATGGTGTTATACTGCACTGTTGTCTTACTACACATAGTGTTATACTGCACTGTTGTCTTACTACATGTAGTGTTATACTGTACTGTTGTCTTACTAAAGATTGTGTTATACCGCACTGTTGTCTTACTGCAGATAGTGTTATACTGCACTGTTGTCTTACTACAAATAGTGTTGTACTGCACTGTTGTCTTACCACAGGTAGTGTTATACTGCACTGTTGTCTTACTGCAGATAGTGTTATACTGCACTGTTGTCTTACTGCAGATAATGTTATACTGCACTGTTGTCTTACTACACGTAGTGTTATACTGCACTGTTGTCTAACTACAGGTAGTGTTATGCTGCACTGTTGTCTTAGTACTGATGGTGTTATACTGCACTGTTGTCTTACTGCAGATAGTGTTATACTGCACTGTTGTATTACTACAAATGACAAGTCTTAGCCTCTTATTCCAGGAAAGGGGGAGACAAAAGAGAAGATATATAGAGTCGATCCATGGGAGTGTATTCATCCCTTGCCCACATCATCTTACTCTAATCTCAGACCTGGGATCCACACAGTTTGAACTTCTGTAGGCCCTCTTGACTGGTGCTAAGTAAATCATGTTCAGAAGTGTTCATTTTTTTATTTATTGGACTGCCAGGTGAATTACTTTAGAAACCTTTTTGAATGTGAACCAATTTACCCTAAGAAAAATGCAAGTAAGAGACAAAACATAGGTATAAAACCTGCAGCCAATAAGTTTAATACAGTGTATTATAAAATACATTAAAACCATACTTCTTTATTTACATATTGCCTATAGCCCATCAGCCCCCATCTCAAAATTAAAATAAAGTACAATCAAATACAAACTTCAAATGCTTTCTTAGCGTTTACAGTACAGTTCTGCCCATCTATACTTCAAGTGTGTAATGCTGACAGGATAGCTGCTACACCTTCATCAAAAAAGCCAAAAGTAGCTCAGTATCATTAAATTACTGTGAAATAAATAACATTCTTAAAATAAGTTAAAATTATGACACAAGTGCCTTTATTGCACATCAAACATTTCATTAACAAGTGTGCAGCATCATAAGTGCTGTTCATGTTTCATATTTATCGTTTAAGATGAGAATTTCTGTTTTTTTTCTGAATTTTGTAAACCATGATACATATGCATTATCTCTCATTGCAGTCATCATTGATTTGTGTTTTTGTGATAAAACTTATACTGCTCTACAGATGTTGTATATTCAGGAGGCAAACTGCTGCACTAAGCCATTTCTTCAAGTGTTAATCATGTGTAATAATGCTGCTATCACACATATCTGCATTGTAATTTAATTAAAATGTGAAGGAAGTGACTTTAATCAACAAGTGTTACCTAACTGGTCACAGGTGATGACAGCAGGTGTCAGCATTCAGCGAGCTTTGTCTGTCACACATGCTCAGCTTTCAGCAGGCTTTGTCTGTCACACATGCCAAGCAACAGCTTGTTTTCTTCTTCCTTAAGGCAAGTGTGATAGCAGCACAGGTTTAGCTTTTTCAATAAGCTGCGCATGCCCTGCTTAACAGGTATGGATGTGGCAGAGAGATGGAGCATATGTTCTTTATTTCGACAGAGAAAGAATATACATCTTAAGGAACTATTCATGCGCTTCCAGACTCATCACTGTCTTCATTTGCTCTAAGCTGATAACCCCCAAGTTTTACAAAACAATCACTCATTAAGCTGCATATGATCAATAAACTGAAATCCCTTTTAAAATTCATAAATGAAAGAACTATGCTGTTTGTTTGAAATTAGACTGATACGTTTAACAGCATTGTTGAATGGGTTTGTATCTCACTAAAGTCACTCACAGACTGCTAAATCTTGAATAAAGTTCTAAAAATGAAAATAATTCTAAATATTGCATGCACATAATGTTATTTATATTTTGAAATAATCTGTTTTTATTTGTTCTGTCTAAAATATTTCCTCAACAATTTACTCATTGTTTCTTCTGCCTAACACAGTAGAACACAAAACAAAGATCAATATTTACTTAGGTGTAAGCTGCTCCATGGTGTAAAAGGATAAAACTCTGATTATGTTGGAAGTGACCTGGGTTTGAATACTGGCTCAAACACATATAGGAGCTCACAGGGAAAAATATGAGTGAGATGCCACTATCTACTCACCCATCCTTGAGGGCATGGAGGTGGATCTGGTGTGCCACATGAAGGAAACCTAGAGGGAGCACTAGGCATCTGCCTCATGGAGCATTGTGGTATACTGATCCCACCTCATGGAGTGTTGTGGTATATTAATCCCACCTCATGGAGCATTGTGGTATACTGATCCCACCTCATGGAATGCTACAGTATACTGGTTCCACCTCATGGAGCGTTGTGGTATACTGATCCCACCATACAGAGTGAACCACACTGTGAGCGGAGGGGAACCCGCAGAGGGCAGTACAGAGGAGCTTAGAAGAACCATCACAGGGGAGAGTGTGCTTCACCAGAAGAGATGGCAGGCTGCCCTGCAGGACCAGTAAGGTCACCCACTAACCCACTAATACCTGATCTCCCCATGAAAATCTGATCTCATGGGGGATTCCTGGGTAGGAGCAAATGGACTATAGGACTCTCACACACCCAGAAATCCCTTGCTCCTACAACTGCCGAACAATTGGACCAATTGGGTATAGGTAGAAGGAGCCAATGGGCTTGATTTTGTGGGAATGCCAAAAAATATATATTTACTTAGATGCAAATGTGTGATGGCAGGATTCATAAACTTTCATTTTACATTATGGTTTTCATTATTTGTTTATTATTTTTATTCTGCCCACCATTCATAGGTTCATAGGTAAGTACTAGGCTATTGGCCCTAGGGCCTATATAAGCCTAGCCAAAAAGGTACCATGGCTTTCGCCACCCAAGAAATTTATTTACCTGTGCCCCTGTTGAGCAGAGCCACAGAAGTGATCCCCAGGGTGAATTCCTATTTCCCATCCAATCATCAAGATTTTTCTTGAAGAGTGCTAATGAGGAGCTTTGTTTGCTATAGATAGGTAGTTTGTTTCAGAGTATGGGAAGTCTCTGGGACAGGAATCTATCCCTCCAGAATGTTCTGTTTATTGTGGTGACAAGGTTTAGGTCCCTAGAGTGTGTAGCTGAGAGGGACTTGGATTTCTTTAAGTGGAGCATGTCCAACAGCTCTGGGTTTGACATAGCTTTGTATGTTAGGCAGAGATTGCCTCTGAGTAGGCGATATGCGATGGAGTAAAGCTGGAGTTTTTTGAGATGGTCTGCGTAGGGCATCTGTTTGAGGCTGGTAATCCTTTTTGTGAGGTATTTCTGTGGCCTTTCCAGTTGTTTCAGATGTCTTGTGAGGTACATACCAAAAGGGGTGTTATACTCTATAATGGGTCTAATGAGTGACAAGTAGAGGGGAACAATGACCTCTTTTTTCCTGGATGAGAAACCTTTTGTGATGAGGTGTGCCACGTAGAAGGATTTCCTGACTACTATGGCGATGTGATTATCAAAGGAGAGACTACTGTCCACCTGTGTCCCAAGGTCTCTTATCACACTTTCGGTGTTAAGTAGACTACCGCCTATGTGGTAGTTCATTGATACAGAGTTTTTACCAAAAGGGATGACAATGCACTTTTCGGCATTGTGCTTGAGGCCATGGCTTTGACACCAGGCATCTGTCTCAGTGAGGCCTTTTTGTAGGATGTCCACATTGTTAGGAGTTTCGATTATGGCTCCTAGTTTGCAGTCATCTGCGAACTTCATTAGCCAAAGACCTTCTGTGTTAGCCTGTACTTTAGAGAAGTAGATGCCAAACAGGAGAGGACCCAGGACTGAACCCTGTGGTACTCCACTTATCACTGGTCTGAAGTCGGATTTGGAGTCTGCAACTTTCACAGTGTGGGTTCTGTCAGTGAGCCAGTTGGCAACCCATCTTGTGACATAGAGATTTATACCTAGTTTAGTGAGATTTATCTATAATTCCAGAGTGGGGGATGCTGTCGAAAGCCTTGGTGAGATCTAGATAGGCTGTGTGAACCACCTTACCCTCATCTATGGCTTTGGTGACTGCTTTAAAGAAGTCTATCAGGTTTAGGAAACATGATCTGCCTTTTACAAACCTGAACTGGGTGGGGTCTAAAGTTTGGAGATTACCAATGTCTTTGTTTATAAGTTCCATGATGATACATTCCATGGCCTTGCAGACCACACTCGTCAGGCTAATGGGGTGGTAGTTCCTGGGGACCGTCGTGGATCCCCCTTTGTGGAGTGGAATAACCGTTATTGTGCGCCATTCAGTGGGCACAAAGCCTGAGGTGAGGCTATGATTGAACATGGTTCTTAAGTTGGGTGCCAGTTCGTTCTGTAGTTCATGTAGAACACAGCCTGGGATGACATAGCTATAGAATGCTTTGTGGTTGTCTTTAGAAACAGTGGTGATTTTGTTTTTATAACTAGCTTGGGAGGATTTTATCTGGGATCTCAGCTTCTTACTCAGGATGACCAGGGAGTTCCTCCAATCATGGGATTTTACTCTTTTTTGCAGCAGTTTCTTTCTTCTGTTGTAGAGTTTGTTTATGGCAGGGGACCACCAGATTGGCTTCCTTTTTTTGGAGGATAGCATCTTGGTTCCGTTTGGGATAGCACGATCCATGCACTCATGTAAGTGCCTATAAAGTGCATTTGTGTAGGATTCAGCAGTCGTACCTTTATTGTCCATCTGCATGGGTGTTGTGAAGTTTGCCACTTCTGTTTTAAGAAGGGTGAAGTTGGCTTTTGAGAAATTTTTTACGGTGGTTTCCCTAATGGTGGGTGGGGGTGGGATGTGGATGTCTAGGGTAATTAGCTTGTGGTCAGATCTGACCAACGAGAAATTGACCTCTGTTGTGGAACACCGGTCGCCCATGTTGGTAATGACCAGGTCTAGGATATTGCTGCCCCTGGTAGGGGTGTGGATAAGTTGATCCAAGGCGTTGGAATTTATGAATTCCAGAAAATGTTGAGCAAAAGAGTTGGTACATGAGTAGTTTTCCCAGTTAATGATGGGGTAGTTGAAATCACCCATTATTAGGGTGTTAGATTGTACCCTAACATTTTCCAGTGTATCAAGAAATGAGGAGTGGGAATCCTGGGGCATGGTGGGGGATCTGTAGCAAGCTACAATTTGGACAGTGGTCTTGCCCAGAGTTAGTTGCACTTGGATAATCTCAGATGCATTATGCTGAGCAACTAGCCTGGAGGTGTGGATATCCTTAATGAATATGGACACACCTCTGCCTTTAGTGCTTTGGTGTTAGGTGTTAGATGTTAGGTGGCCGAAAGGTGTGGTATGAATTATATTATGGTAATTCCTCATCCAGCTGTAATGATTATCCAGCTGCTTCCCTGTCACAGCATCGACACTCAGCTGCACCGTGATTCTGGATGCGTTCCCTTGACAGGAAGGTCCCCTGACTCCTTTGATGATAAAGCCTTTTGGTTATTTATGCTCAGGACCTGGAAAAGAGTCTTAGTATGGCGGCTGGACAAGCAAAGCAGGGAGCCATCATGGCGTGGCAGCTAGTTAAGACACTTACAATGAGGTATGACATGTAATGACATTATGCATGCACAGTGCATGTTACCACAGATATTTTCTCTGTCAACTTTGCCTTGTTGCATCATGCAAGACACCTGGTGTCTACCTCCTCCACTATTAGCACAAAATCCTGGGAGTCTGGACTCAGTCCTGAGCTCAGATCACAGATGAAATTTTGTTCTATAGCAGAGATCACTGCACATGAGACTACCACAATGGCATAGATAAAGCCCTGGCTATGACCCAGGTGACCTGAGTTCAGTAAGTGGTTGAGGTACCTGCTGGAGCTTGCAGGGAGAATGTAGGATTCACATGACATCACTGGCTTCCCTCTTTGGGGACAGTATGGTGCCGCATGTCCAGGGCACACAGTTTTGTGGTAGAATCCTCAATAGAAACTGGAGAAACACAGGGGATCTGGCTCCTGGTGGAAGCAGGGCAGTCATAAAGGGTTATAACACTTGCAGAAGTGAGCAGTATGCCTTCAGTGATGTCCATTGCATGACAACCCTGGAATGAGGAGTTATGACTAAAACAAAAAAACAAAAACCTTGATGGCTTCCTAAATTTCCCAGATGGATCTCAAATCTGGTTAAGAGGGAAGGAATGAAACAATTAGCTAATGGGGAGAGGAGGCTGATGGTTTATAGACATTGGTTCTGCAACTCAACAAACATAGGGAAACCATTTATGATATGTATCAGTCTGGGTCTACTTTGATTCACTGAAAACTCATTCCATTGAATTTCAATTCACCCTCAAAAAATCGCTGAAAGCTCAAATCACTGAAAACTCATTTCACTGAATCACATTTCACTGAATGTAAGTACTGTTGGGAAAATAAAATGTATATGCCCTTTTCTCCCACTGTAGTGTGATCCTGGAGCTAGTATATGGGGTGTAGCCGCTGACCTACTTAGCTTTTATATTTATCAATCTCATTTTACTGAAAGCTAACAATATAAAACCAAAAGTAGGTGGGGGGCAATGTTGGGTCTGTGCCCCAACACCCCCCCAACTATATATACTAACTCCATGATCACACTACAGTGGGAAAAATGGCATATATATTTTATTTGCCCAACAGTACTTACATTCAGTGAAATGAGTTTTCAGTGAATCAAAGTAGACCCATCAGTGTACACCTTTGTGGCATATAGCTAATTTAAAAATGAGATGAGTAACAACAACCAAAATGTTCATTAGTTAAACTAACATATGTCAGTATTGCTGAATGTACTGCAACATCAGTATGCCTATCCTAGATCAGCCACAGTAAATATTATTCTGAATGATATTTGCAGAGCTGTGGCAAGAAACATTTAGACTTATGGGCAGTGCACCCATGCAGACATCTCCCCTCTACTGTTCCTAAGTGATCACAGTGGTGATTGCTTAATGATAGCTTGTAAACTGTCAAATTGTATTAAGAATATTCTGACATTTAAAAGTTGTCAATCACGATCACTTACATACAGATTATAAATTGTCTGTGTATTCTGATTTGCTTTAAAGGTAGGTTAAAACAGACAAACTGTTTTGTTTATAAACATTTGTTGCTGCTAAAAGTTAAGATCCAAGTCAAGTACTTGTTTGCCCTACCCTTTGTATGACACTATATACTTCATATAATAAAAAATAAGACCATTATTATGTGTTGTATTAATAATCACTACCTGAATATGTATGAATGTATGAGGCAGATAACAGGACAAGCAATCTAACTACAAAAGAACTGAGAGACAAATAATATCTCCATGTCACAAATCAAACTACACTAAAAACAAAAAATAGAAACAAACAGGATAAAAAAAGTAAAATAGATTCCTTTTCTTGTCACTAACCCTAACACTACCTTCAGACCAAATTTGTCTTAATAGTGGTACTGTTAGGGGAAGGGCATTTCAGAAATTAATACGTAGGGTTAGGGGCTGGGGTAGAAGCAGGGGAAGTGGCAGGGTTAGCACACATGAGTATGGTGAGGTGAGGCTGGGGGGTGAACCTAACCCTTACTCTAAAGCTATAATCCAAACACTGTAAAAAAACGAAAAACTAAAAACTAAAATAATGTGAATAAGTGAAATCGGACAAAGCAGCAATAGCACGGACTGTTTATTGATAGTAAGCGCTTTCGGCTAAGGATATTCCTCCACTTTCTTCAGACTTGTACAATGACATACTCACAGCACAGCTTTTTATACAAAACAGAAAACTAATTAAAAGCAATTAAAGTAGTTGATTGAATTAAACACTTAACTAACTACATCCCAGTATTTTTACAGGGCTAGTACATTTAAACCAAAACCAAATTTTTTAAATGATAATACTAACTAAGACATATTCTCTACATAAACTTCTTGTAAATAAAAAAATTATATTAATAAAATATTTATATTAATAAAATCAGGACAACAACATAAAATCCAACTAATGTCTACACTCCTACAAAAATATAAATATATTATTATGTAAGAAGTTGTGTATGATTATATAACACTACATCCTATATAAGGAAGATAAACTGCTTAATAAAGGCATCTACATATATTACCTATAAAAATAAAACAAGTAGTAGAAAAATAATGATAATAATAATAACTAATTATTATAAACATAATTATCACAATAGAAAAAAACAAGTGTTTATTACATGTGTCTCACTATCTCTCAGTTCATGAATTAACCATAAAGATGTTATCCCAATAGTAAAACAGTATAATAACAATCTCATCTCTTCAGTGCTTTTAGTTTAAAAATGCATTTAATAGATGCATACTCATTCAACCCTGGGGGTAAATGAGCAAGTGTTCTAATTTGCCAGAAGACATCTTGTTCTTCCAGCCATGGTTGCCATGGGCCCCCCCTAAAGTGTGTTTTTACCTGCTGCACAACTGAAAACAAAAAAGAGTGCTCAGGATATTCACAGATATGCTTGGCAAGTGCATTGGTCATATCCCTTCTCCCTATAGCATATAAGTGTTCAGAAATTATTTTCTTTAATGACCTCTCCGTTTTACCAATGTAAAACGAGGGACATTTCCTGCACAAAGCAACATACACTACACCTTTGGTTTCACAATTGTACTTATCATTGATGGAATAAATTTTACCATTGATGTTAACCTTATTACCAGGTAAAATATGTTTACATTGGGGGCACATCCCACATTTGGTCATGCTCGTACTAATCATTTTAGTTTTAATTGTAGTCTTTTCGACGAGATTCTTTAAGTTAACCCCTCGCCTATATGTGAAAGTTGGATGTAGTCCTATCACTTTGACCAAAGACTGATCCTCCAAAAGAATGTTCCAATTTTTGGAAATAATGCCCCTAATTAGATTGAAATCTGTACAGTAAGTAAAGAGAAAATTAATAGGTGGTACTTCACCTATTTTGATCTTTTGTGTTACGTGCAATGTTCCCCCTCCCAACAGAGGCCTAAAATGGCCTGTTTCTCTTTTAACCTGAACTTCATGCATTACCTCTTTTATTAGAGAGTCCGGATAGCCTCTCATAGAGAACATTAAACATAAGTTTTCACATTCACTAATAAAATCCTGTTTTTCAGACACCATTCTTGCCGCTCTGACAAATTGCCCTTTCACCACACTTCTCTTTTGGTGAAAGGGATGGCCATTAGAGAAGTGGCGATAGGAGTTTGAATAAGTTGGCTTTCTATAGATCATTGACTTAAATTTACTATTAGCATTGTCCTTACTTAGTTTAACATCTAAGAAGCAAATTTCCTCTACCCCTATGGTATAGGTAAATTGTAAGAAATCAGTCATTTTTGAAATACTGTTGATAAATTCAGGAATCAAATCTAATGGACCTTTCCATAAGAAACACATGTCATCTTGGTAACTTATGTACCAAGTGACATATTGTTGGTACATATCATTTTGGAATAACCACTGATGTTCCCAGTGTGCCAGTACACTATTTGCAAAACTACATCCGCAGGGAGAACCCGTGGCAATACCCATCTTTTGGAGGAAAAACTGATCTTTGAACACCAAAAAGTTATTTGATAACACTAAATCTAAAAGTATTTCTACCAGGTACATTTGATCATTAGTTGCCTCTTTGCGCAGCATGAAATTTCTTGTCCACTCTATTCCCAGCTGGTGAGGAATAACCGTGTACAAGTCCTTAATATCCACCACGAGAAAAATGAGGCCTGGATCATATTCAATTTTATCAATATATTCCAAAAAACCCCAGGAATCTTTACAAATTTGTGGCTCATTTTTTAGTAAAGGTTTGAGAATGCCATCCACTAGTTTGGCACAAGCATACGTAATAGAACCCCTTCCATCCACAATTGGTCTGAAGGGGGGATTAACCAAATCCTTATGGATTTTCGGTGTGCCAAACAAAGTGGGAATTCTGGGGGCTTGGCATAGTTAGGTAATGTAAGGTGTCACAATCTATGCTACCTTCAAGGAACAGATCATCCAGTACTCCCCTAATCTTCTTATAAGCTAAATGTACCTCATTAAGGCTTGACTTCAAATATGTGTCTGATTGTAGGTGTTCAAGCATCTTTCTATCATAAAAGTATTCATCCATAAAAATGAGGCCCCCTCCCTTGCCTGGCATCATAACTCTTATTTTACATTCATTAAGGAGGGAAATAAAATCCAACTCATTCTTAGAAATGTTACCTTTCGTTGTTTTGGGAGAGGCATGTGAATTAAACATTACCTTAAATCAATTTCACACAACTTCTCAAAAATACTTAAAACACTGTGTAATGGAGGATTGAAAATACTTGATACTTTATGAGTATTGAGAAGTGTAGGCGTGTTGCCTAAACTGAAAGCCAGATTTAATTTATGCACATGTAACTTCAAGTCTATAATAGTATTAACTAGATTACATTTTTTATCAGGAACAAATGAAAGTCCTTTGGAAAAAAAGTCTATCAGAGCTTGTTCCACTGTTAACACTGTATAATTATAGATCTTGAAATCCTCTTGTTTAGTAGTAAGAACATTAGGTCTCTTTATTTCAGGGGGAATCATCTCCTGCGTTGGTTCCCTCTTTTCCTCCTCTGTGTACGCCCCCTGTTGTTGGACGTGGTGTTGTTGTTGTTCGACACAAGATTTGACCTGTCTCTGGCCCTGGAAAAACCCTGATTGGTTCCATCTTCATTTGAACTCTGACCTGTTTGATTTTGATTGTTATAATGTCCATTACTACCATTTGCATTATTACCATGATTCTTAATACGCTCACTCCTCCGGACAGGCACCATCTCTTGGTTGAAAGAATCATCCTGAACCGCCTGGGGGAAATTATTGTTAGTGGAAGCCTCATTGGCCCCCCAAAAACCAGTTTGCCCTGGAGGGGGAGGGGGGTGGTAGGCCGTTTTATTACTATATTCCTTAATACTGTTGGCAAATAAGAAACGCAAAATTGACAGGGACATTAAGGAATATAGTAATAAAATGGCCTACCCCCCTCCCCCTCCAGGGCAAACTGGTTTTTGGGGGGCCAATGAATTAAACTAAAAGCACTGAAGAGATGAGATTGTTATTACACTGTTTTACTATTGGGATAACATCTTTATGGTTAATTCATGAACTGAGAGATAGTGAGACACATGTAATAAACACTTGTTTTTTTCTATTGTGATAATTATGTTTATAATAATTAGTTATTATTATTATCATTATTTTTCTACTACTTGTTTTATTTTTATAGGCAATCTATGTAGATGCCTTTATTAAGCAGTTTATCTTCCTTATATAGGATGTAGTGTTATATAATCATACACAACTTCTTACATAATAATATATTTATATTTTTGTAGGAGTGTAGACATTAGTTGGATTTTATGTTGTTGTCCTGATTTTATTAATATAAATATTTTATTAATATAATTTTTTTATTTACAAGAAGTTTATGTAGAGAATATGTCTTAATATTATCATTTTAAAAAATTTGGTTTTGGTTTAAATGTACTAGCCCTTTAAAAATATTGGGATGTAGTTAGTTAAGTGTTTAATTCAATCAACTACTTTAATTGCTTTTAATTAGTTTTCTGTTTTGTATAAAAAGCTGTGCTGTGAGTATGTCATTGTACAAGTCTGAAGAAGGCGGAGGAATATCCTTAGCCGAAAGCGCTTACTATCAATAAACAGTCCGTGCTGTTGCTGCTTTGTCCGATTCCACTTATTCACATTATTATAATCCAAACACTCACAGACAGATCCACACACACAAACACACACACACACAAACACATACGCGTGCGTGCACACGCACACACACACCATACACACCCCCGCACACATGCACACACACACACACACACACACACACACACACACACACACACACACACACACACACACACACACACACACCACACACCACACACACACACACACACACACACACACACACACACACACACACACACACACACACCACACACACACACACATACACACACACACACACACACACACACACACACACACACACACACACACACACACACACACACACACACACACACACACACACACACACACACACACACACACACACACACACACACACACACATACACACACACACACACACACACACACACACACACACCACTAAATCTATTCCCATTCTAAGCCCTAACTTTAACTCTAACACACAGACATGATCCTTTCCCAGTCCATTTACTGTCAACACAGATATTTACACTTCCTGCTTCTGACCTTACATGCAGTTGACAAAGAATGCATTCAACACACTTAATAATGCCAACACCCTGTTGAACAAATTGCCATTTGTCAGAGTGCGTGGCACTTGTGAAGTAGGATTTATCTACGACTGGTGTGGTGTATCCATGAGGATGAAGCCTGAGTTGGGTGAATTTCACCAGGAGTAGGTAAATCCTATTTCACCCAGTGTCAGGCAGTGATTATTTGTATTAGCTACTAGAGTTACTTAAAAACAGATTGGCTTTAACTTTGTTTAATGACTCTGTTGTATGACAGTCCTCTTTTCAGTCACTGAATGCCTCTGTACGTACCAGGAAGTGAAGACATCCTTTTCACATGGTGAGCATGGTCATGAGTCTGTTAATGCTCACCTACTGTGAAGGGATGTCAAGCTCAATGCTGTGATTGTGGTGGCGCCCTTTAATAATGGAAAATAACGACCTATATTTCCCTATTTGCTGTGGAACTACAGGTATGTCTGTTATCTAATTTCTCAGATTTACTACTAACTTCTTAATGGCAGCAGCTCTAAAAAATTTTAACTATCTGCTGATTGCAAATTTTTGCAGTGTTAAGTGCATTTTGACATTGCTTTAAAAGATTCCATTTAGGTAATCAAGAAGCCCTATTTCTGGGTTAAGTTTAAAAAAGGTGTATGATATATTATTTAGCATTACTTTACTGTGGGTGATGCAGGATTTACCCATGAGCAGAATGGTCTACTAATGAGGGTGAAGATGAAGTAGGTAAATTTCAACAGGAGAAGATAATCCTGTATCCCTCACAGTCAGGTGGTTATTAATACTATATACTGGGCTTAATTAAAATATATTTTCTTGTTGCCTTTATTAAATGACTTGTTTGTATATTGGTTCTCTTTTTATTCTCTGGATGCCTCTGTACAGACCAAGAAGCACACATTTCTTCACTGCATAATTAGCATGTACAAGTTTCTGTATATGCAGTCTCACTTGAACTGAAAATATGAATTTGTAATTCATTAACATAAAAATATCTCTGAAACACCATTTGCAGAGACCAA
Source organism: Protopterus annectens (assembly GCF_019279795.1). Classification (NCBI taxonomy): domain Eukaryota; kingdom Metazoa; phylum Chordata; order Ceratodontiformes; family Protopteridae; genus Protopterus; species Protopterus annectens. Next base: position 896,037,056 of record NC_056743.1, read on the forward strand.
CTTCCATTAGTTAAAATCAATTAGCACTGTCATCTTCAACAATTCTTTAATAAACAACTGTAGCTATGAAGTAAGGCCACAACAATTGTCATAAAGCAGAAAGAACTGCAGCACAGCTTTTGAAGTGACCACAGAAGTCCATAAGAAAGTAATGCACCATTGTTCCATAATGACAACAAATACCATATGGCAGAAAGAACTGCAACACAGTTTCAGAAGTGGTCACTAGGGCAATCTGACCAGCTAAAGCTACTTGGCAGCATTTTCTTATCTTGAATGCAAGATGCATGGTCAATGCATTTTATGGGTGTATCAAGGACAGGCAAGTAGAAGAAGGAAGTATAGTTATTCATAAGTTCATAGTCAAGTACTGGGCTAGCTGCCTTTGCAGCCAATCTCACTTCAAAGGTGAGAATAAAACCTGTGCCTTGTGTCTGTGAAGGAAATGCCTTAACCATTATGCCAATCCTCAATCCCCTTGTTAGACTGATAAAGAATGAAATAACAGCTGCACAACTGCTTCTCTTTCATAACATACTAAGTAAACACTTCTTTTTGTTTTCTGTTTCCATCACAGTCCTCCCTCATTCCAGCTTAGGGCCCACCTGTTACCAGCAGCATTCTGAACTGACTACGGAGCAGACTCCATCTCTTAAATCCATAACAACAGTAACAAATGTAACACTCTGGTCATAATCAGATACCAGATCATAATCCTTTGTAATGTGCTTCAAAAATGGGTGTCAAGAAATTCACTTGGAGGGAAAGCTTAACAAATTTATTGACATCCATTTCAAGAACATATAATGTCCTTCTATTCTCATGTTGCAGTATTCTCACTGTGGGATCCTCTGCCTCAGGCAACCCAAACATCCGGCTGCTATGCAAAAGCTTAAGCCTGGTTGCTGTCAGGTGCATGGGACATCACACGCCAAGCCATAAAATATGAGCCTTAAATGTTACATCTGCACGCACAGACCTCAGAACTTCTCTGCTTAAGTCAAAACTCAGCTCGATCACTCCACTCCGGGCTTTAGAAGACTTCTTCAGATAAGTACCCCATTAGGGAATTTGTTTTCTTTCTCTTGAGCTTAGGTTGCGGTTGCTCCCTTTTTAAATAGCCGATGTCAGCTAGAAAGGGAAAATGTAAGTGCAGCCTACCGATTCCACACAAGGACTCGCATGAATTTTGTTTGTTCTACTTAAGCCAATCCCACGACCTTATGACCTGTAGTATTTGCCAATCGTTCGTACCTAAAACTCTTTGCAGTCATTTGGCAGCCCTAAAACTTTATGTCAAATACCAATGACTAAAACATTTAGCCCTAGGCATGGAACCCGAGTCAGCCATTGAGGTGATGTCACCTAAAAAGAAGGCCAAGGTTGTAAGGCCTACTGTCTCTGCCCCTCCAAAGTTGGATATCCCGCCAGCTACCGGTCTAGGGGCTGAGGGGCATCTGGAAGAACAGATGATTTCAGTGGGTACCATTGTGGAAGCTGCCTTAGAATCTCTGGTCAGCACATCCATGGAGGTCACTCCAACATCAGCTTTGGCTGATGTCGAGGGGGAACCATGCTTCACCGGCTGGCTGCCCACGGTTCTGGAAATGAACTCTTCTCCTGCAGACCAGTCACCAGATCCTAGGCTTGCTTCTCCACTAGCCACTACTAAGACTACTCCTCTTAAGAGGAAACAAAAAAAAACAAAACATCTGTCTACCCTACTGAAGACCAACCAGACTGGCAAACATTTTCCCAGTCTTTGGTACATGTCTTTATGGCTCTTAGGTCCAAAGCATCTACTTCCCCTACCTTGCCTACTCTCAGCCTTAGGCCAGCTTCAGCTTATTACATTCCCCCTACTCAAACTCAGGAGGAAGACTCCTCTTCTTCCTCCTCAGTCAAATCTTTGACCTACACATTCCATTTTGCCTCCCCTCTGGACAATTTCCAAAATGAAGGAGTATTTCAAGTGGGATGCCACACAGATGACTGAGGTTCAAAAGAGGTACTTTGAATTGCTTCAGGTAGAGTCACCCTCTCCCTCTACTATTCCCCCTGTGATTCCAGCTTACCTGGATGCATTTGCCTCAGCCACCAAGACCCCCGGATAACAGCCCCCAGCTCCCAGTAGAGCTGGCATGTTTTACAAGGTCACTGATGACCACAAGTACCTCATTAAGCCACCTATGGCAGATCCTGCAGTCATTGTAGTGGCCCCAGATAGATAATCCAGGCAAATACCTTCTTCCTCCCTTTTGCCATCAGACAAGGACAGCGAGATCATGGACAGATTGAGGAAAAAGATTTACACATCTTCCATGCTGGCCTTCAGGGCAATCAGTTATCAGACCCACATGGTCAAATATGCCATAGACTTGGTTTCTCAGGCAAATGCTTTGCTTTCTTCCATTCCTGACTCTCCTAACAAAGGACAGGCAGCATCTAAGCTGTCTTTAGCATCACAGGTTGCATACCTCTCAACTGTACAGATTTTCACAGAATGTCCAGATTTTTGCCTCATATTTTTGGTCTGTTCCTCATAAACATTGTGTTTTTAACAAATCACTGGTATAATTTAAGGATTAAAGTCAAGAAATAATGACAGTGATTTGAGTTTCAGACCTCATAGCCTTCAGAAAATGTATGGTAAAACAAATCCTGTTATTCTAGCAACTTTCTAAGCTTATAAGAGCAATATTTAAAATGTGTCCCTATTTTGGGGCCTTTGTCTCCCCATTTTGTCAGGCTTTGTCCAGATTTCCTGCAGTAAGAGGTTGAGAGGTATAGTTGCCAGACACTCTATAAAGTGCAGCTATGATGCTGCTGAGGCTTCCACTAGGCCTGCGGTCTCAGCCTCTGTTCTGCATATTCCTAGCTCAGGCTTCTGCCCCTCCCTGAGGACTGTAAAAGCAAAATCTTAGATGCACCACTTGACAACAAATTCCTGTTTGGCAAACAGTCTGCTGAACTGTTCAAAAGTCTTCAGGAAAAAAGCAAAGAACTTCAGGACCTCAAACATTTATTGGTCTCTCCCATTCCCAAATTCTACAGAAACTACCCTGCCAAGGCCACCTTTGTCAGGAGGACTCCAGCCCCATCCCCCTCCTCTTCCTCTAGGCACAGGAAAGGATCTAGAAAGACACCAACTTCAAGGGTAGCCTCTTCTCAACCCACCCCAGGCAGCCGTTTGCAGATAGAAACAACAATGTGTGACTGCCTAAGTCACCGTCCACTTTCCTCCTGCCTCTCTCACTGTCTACCCATCTGGGAAAAAAAATCACGTCGGACCACTGGGTATTAGCAGTAGTGGAAAAAGGGTACTTTATGACCTGGCAGGAAAAGTCTCTACCACAAGGCATTCCCTTACCCTCCCAAAAAACAGCTTCATCTAATTCCGCAGATCATTCAAGATCTACTTGCACAAGGGACCATAGAAAGGGTCCCCTCAGGCCAAAATGGTCGGGGGTTCTACTCCAGACTCTTCCTAGTACCAAAAAAGGATGGCCCTTGGAGGCCCATCCTGGATTTGTGCATCCTAAACTCTTTTCTGAAGGTCCCTTCATTCAGAATGTTATCCCTTCAAACCCTTCTTCCACTATTGCCACCCAAGGCATACTTGGCCACTTTAGACCTGAAGAAGGCATACCTCCACATACCCATTCACCCAAACTACAGAAAGTTTTTACATTTTGCTGGACCCTCTTTACACTTTCAGTTTACTGCCTTGCCCTTTGGTTTTTCTACAGTACCAAGGGTATTTACAAAGTGTCTAGCCCGAGCAGTAACCTACTGCAGAACAAAAGGCATACAGATTTACCCCTACCTGGACTACCTCCTCATTCTAGCAGAAGAGGAAAGTACTCTCAGGAACCGCTCACTATGTCCCTACTTCAGAGCTTGAGGTTCACCCTAAACCTGACAAAGTCCCCCCTCACCCCAGCCCAAGACAAAACCTTCCTGGGTTGCAGGATAAGAACAGACTTGATGAAGGCTTTCCTTCCTCAGGACAAAGTCTGCTCCTTAACCACCTACTTCCACACGCTCCTCCTGGTCAGCCACATTTCGGCCAGGAAGTTCCTTCATCTTCTATGCCTCATGGCAGCTACACTCCCTATGCTACCCCTAGCCAGGCTGAACATGAGGAAGTTCCCGTAGTACCTGAAAAATGTCTGGTCACAACACAGTCACCCCCTGGACTTTCAGGTACCCTTCCTACCCTGCCTAAAGACAGAAATGAGGTGGTGGATCCAACAAGTAAGCCAGAATCCAGGTCTACCTCTGCAACCCACCAAACCAGTGCAAAGTATGTACACAAATGCTTCAGATCTAGGGTGGGGAGCTACTACGAATGACCTCAAGGTGCAGGCTCAATGGGAGCCCTCCCTCCTGAAAAAAAAAACATATCAGTGTAAGGGAGATGACTGCTCTCCTTGTAGCCCTGCAGACCTTTCTTCCTCTAATTCAGGCAGCTCCCCTCCAAATCTTCACAGACAATACAACTGTGATGTGGTACATCAACAAACGGGTGTGGGGGCCAGGTCCTACTTACTCTGAAAGGGGTTCTCCATGTCAAACCACTGAAAAACCTATTCCCCCTCCTTGTGCCTTAAACTACATACTGGAGAAACTCACCATTGCCCCCTTGAACCAGCAAGCACTGCCTCTCAGATGTGTACCTGGAAGGCTGTCATATTAGTAGCCCTTACTTCAGCTAGAAGAGTCTGTGAACTACAAGCACTCATGGCATCCCCACCCTACACAATCTTCCATAAAGATAGGGTAATCCTTCACACCAATCCCTCCTTCATACCCAAAGTGGTCAATGAGCTGCCCCTCAAACAGTCTATTCATTTACCCACCTTCTTCCCCTCTCCTCAAAATGACAGCAAGATAGTGCTCCACTCTCTTGATGTCCACAGGCAATTACGATTTGATCTGAACAAGACCAAAACCATTAGAAGGTCCAATTAGCTCTTTGTATCCTTCCACCCCAGGGCCTTAGGAAAAGCTGTATCCAAACAAACTACATCTTCCTGGATGCAAAAAAACTATTTCCTTCTGCTACTCTTACCATGGCAAAGAATTACCTACAATGTTAAGGCACATTCTACAAGAGTGGTGGCCTCTTCAGAAGCCTTCTTCAAAGGCCTGGATACAGCCACAATACTGGAGGCAGCCACATGGTCCTGCTGTGCATACCTTTACCAAACATTACAAATTGGACTATATCTGCAGAGCCAGGGCAGGGTTCACAAGGGCAATCATCCATGATTTCCTGGAAACTGCAACTTCTTCCTCCACCCTTTCTTCTGCTTGAGCTGTGGTACTCTCCCACAGTGAGAATACTGCAACATGAGAATCGAAGCACATAGATTAGTTGTGTAAAATCTTACCATAACCATATATGTCCTTCTCTTCCATGTTGCAGTATTCCTTCCCTCCCACCTAACCCCCTTCATTACATTTACCCTGTCTGTATGGCATCATTCTTGGGTTCCTTAGGCTGTTGTCCAACTGGGCAGTCCGTTTGAGGTCTGTGCGTGTGGATGTCACATTTAAGGCCCACGGTTTATGGCCCTGCATGTGAAGTCCCATGCACCTGACAGCAACCAGGCTTAAGCTTTTGCATAGGAGCTGGACATTCGGGTTGCCTGAGGTGGAGGATCCAACAGTGAGAATACTGCAACATGGAAGAGAAGGCCCTGTATGGTTATGGTAAGATTTTACACAACTAATCTATAACTATCATACACTTTTGTAATACATAGAGAACTTTAAATGCAAACCCTGACAAAAAAAAGGTGTTAACAGCTTCTAAAAATACTGTCTGAATAGTGATGGACTTCAGTAATCACTGCCATTTGTGTAACAGTGTTAGGTGTGTTAAGAGTAAGCAGTCAAAATATTGGGACCTGCAAGAGAGAGTCCTGAAACACAGAAACTGAACTGCCAAAAAATGGATGTACATATACGAAGTTCAAGATGTCCATTTCACAGAATATTCACTCTTCTCTGAGGTTTTGTGATTTTAATTAATATATATAAGTCCAGGGTGTGTGGAAGTTTGCCCACTCCACACTGGAAATTGCAGGGGGGCATCAGTATTAAGGAGCGATGCTTGAGATTTGCCCTTCTCCAGTTTCAATTTTTTTAGTGTCTCAGCAGTCTGCATTTAGAGTGCCAACATTTCAACAGTGGGCCATGTCAACAGCTTTTAGAGAATGGACAACCAGTACACTGCCATCTTGATTGGAGAATGGTTCTCCAGCAAGGTGCTAATGTGCAGATAATGTAGTATAAAAATGAGTCCAAAGCTTCATTGCAGTATACTAAGCTGCAGTGAAGCTCAGACATTTGAAAAGAAAACTGACACTATTTTCCATGCTCCCTAAACAGCACTTTACTGTTTAGCAATTATAAAAATAAAGTTTCAAGGAAAAAAAAATTGGTGTGTGTGTGTGCATGCATGTGATTGCATGAGTCTTTGAAAGAGAGAGTGACAGAGATCAATGACTGTACCCTGCAGTCATTTACGAACTTTTTTTTTTAAATAAGATTAATGAAACTGGCATTACTGACTGAATGTGTATCCATAAATTTAATAGGTGGAGCAGCATTGAGCAGCAAAATTACAGACTATAATGGGGAGGCGGGGAGTTGCTATGCCTTCCACCTTCTTTTTTGGGCGTGTGGAGGAAGAGTCATTAAGCATTGCATTTATTTATTTATTTTCTTATTTTCCATTCATTTGCTTCAAGGAGACATCTGTGAATGTGTTCATTCAAACTTAATGTTAAGTGTAGTGTCTGTATCTGTAATTATATACACTACATCAAGTTTGAACTATTTTTCATCCAAAATATAAAACAAAATTTAGTAATTAAAAAAATAAATACAAAACAGTTTAAGAGATATCCCATTCTCTAAGCACAATAATTTCCACCGGGGTGTGTGTTATTGTAGAAATAATGCCCTACCAGAGGTATAGTGACCCTCTGCCTATGGTGTTTGGGCTCAGAATACCCCTGGGCATGCATTATTTCCACAATAACACACACATTGTCAGACATTTTTGCTTGTGTAAAGCTGTTGCTTTTTAACAGTTCTGTAATGACTGTCATCTCTTTGCTAGAGCAAGGCTGGCTTTCTTGTATACCACAAAGTCCATACATAAGACCTTAGGCTATAACAAGGCAATTTTTCTTTCGTTTTAGTGAATGAGTGAGCACTACATATTTTAAAGTAACTGCATATAAAGTAATTCAGCTATCTTATAGGTTTGAATATAAACTGTACCAATAAAATGAACTCTGAAAAGAAAGAAAAAATATATTTTATCTATTATTTTTTATTTTATTTACTTTTTGCTGACTGGGTAAGTAGCTGCAGGGAAGTGTCCTCTTTTCAGGGGAGACCCAAGGTGGTATTCATACTGACAATGGGAAATATGGCCAGAGCACATTGGAATTTCCAAACTTAAAGAAGAGTATAAATGACTGTTTTCAGGAAATAAACATAGTTATGTTGTTATATGGGAAATATGAGGATGTTACAAAGCTGCAAACAGGAAAAATGGTTTGGATTTTGATGGTGCAATATAGATTGAATGGGACTGTAGGTGTGAGGAATTTTCTTAGAGGACTGTAGAGTCGTGTTAAGAAAAATAAAGTTATGGTTGGGGAGAAAGGGGTGGGAAGGACGAATTTTAAGAAAGTAAAGAAAAGTACTTTGTTTATGTTAAAATGTAAGAAAAGAATATTAAGTTAAAAAAATTAAAAAAAAATGAATAACATGAAATCTGTGATGTGCAAATATATATCAATATATAAATCAAATCTAAAAATACTGCATCAGTGGGTCCTGACAATATCCCTGGATGCATCTTAAATAGCATGAAGCATGATTTAGCCGCATCCCCTAACAACACTGTTCTATCTCAGCCTCCATACAGGTTCTGTACCAAGCAAATGGAGTACAGTTATGGTCATTTCCCTGCATAAGGGAGGACATTCCATAGACCCAGGCAATTACAGAAGTCTGACCAGCCTCATATGCAAAGCCATGGAAAGACTTATTATGGAATTAATCAATCAGGACATAGGGAACCTCCAAATACTAGACCCATCTCAGTTTGGATTTGTCAAGGGTAAGCCATGCCTACTTAGCTTGGTAGATTTTCTTGAAAAGGTCACCAAGGCAATGGATGATGGCAAAGTGGTACACACCTCATACCTTAACCTAGTCAGAGCTTTTGACACAGTTCCCCAGTCAGGCATAGTAGAAAAGCTAAATAAACTGGGAATAAACCGCTATGTCACCCTTTGTATTACCAACTGGCTCACAGATAGGACAGAGATAATCAACATAGGGGAAGTTACCTCCACAAAGAGACCAGCCACCAGTGGAGCCTCCAGAGTTCTGTGCTGGGACCTCTACCGTTTGGCATCTACTTTTCTGCAATAAAAAACAATAGCAAAGGGTTCTGTCTGACTAAGTTTTTAGATGACTGCACACTAGGAGCAGTTATTGAATCCCCAAATGACTTAGCCATCCTGCAGAAAGGTTTGTCTCAAATAACTGGTGCCAAAATCACGGGCTGAAACTAAATGCCAAGAAATGTATTATTGTATCAATTAGGAAGTCATCTACCCCAGGAAACTACCACATTGACAATATACCCCTCAGAGTTGACCCAGTTGTTTGGGATTTGGGAACTGATGTGAACAATGACCTAACTTTTTACCAACATGTGTCTATTATTGCAAGAAAATCCTACTATACTGCAGATTATAAACAAAGGGATTGTGTTTAGATCTAGGGGTACCATTGCCTCCCCTTTACTCAGCCCTCATTAGAGCAATCATTGAATAAAATGCCCCTTTCGGCATGTATCTGTCCAGACGCATGCATCAAATGGAATGCCCATAAGAGATACCTTCCAAAAAGGATACAAGGCCTAAACAATATGTCCTACATGGACCAACTCAAAGCCCTGTCACTATACTCAGTATCCTATAGATTAATAAAAGGTGACTTGTGTCTGGTATACAAGGCATCCTCCAACCCATTACTGATGGATTTGCTGCACATCAGCAAGTCAAATGACATTAGAAATACTCTGTCTAGGGATGTAAACCTCATTTGCAGCATCAGCAGAATGGTTTGGAGGGACACATACATCTTGCAGAGGATGTGACTGCTGTGGAACAGACTCCCTATCGACAGAAAACAAATTTCATCCTTGTCCATATTCAAGCACAACTTAGATCTATGGATGGGAAACAGACAATTTATCCCAGTACTGCCCCCCTGTACTACTAATGTACAGATGCAGTTCTTAAATGCTTGAAATCATGCATGAGTCCCCTCAAATTATCCCAGTTAATCTCATTAGGTGTAATATATAATTATTGACCACAGGATGGGTAAGGCAAATCTATAACCAAATGGGATAAGTTATTTTGAAGATAAAAAGGGAAATTAGGTTTGTTGGAGTCTTAAAGAGATGCAGGGAGAATTAAAAAGTTAAACAGATGCCCTACGCAGTTAGGCTAAAGAAACTACAGCTCTACTCAGTTGCTTATCGCCTACTCAGGGACGATCTGTGCCTGACATATAAAGCCATGTCCAACCCAGAATTAATGGACATGCTCCACCTCAAGAAATCCAAATCCATCAGAACTACACACTCCAGTGACTTAAACCTCAGCACAGAAATAAATAGAACATGCTGGAGAGACAGATTCATATCCCAGAGGCTCCCCTCACTCTGGAACAAAATCCCAATCCATGTCAGACAGAGCCCCTCAATGACCCTCTTCAAGAAGAATCGTAAATTTACCCCTGGGATCTCTTCTGTGTCACTGCTAGACAGAGGCACGATAAACTAACCTTAAATGGGCTATCTTCTGTGACCTACTATACAGAGGCACAGTCAACTAATCTAAGAAGGGTGGCAAAAGCCAAACACACTCTGGCTAGGCTTGTAAATGTCCTAGGGCAGATAGCCTAGTATCAACCTATGAACCTAAAATAACTCACAAGGGCAGCTAGCCTAGTACTTATCTACGAAAAGATTATATTTAAATACTGAAGTGAAATGAGGTATAAATAAAGCTATCCTGCTCTTTTTGATAATTGCCTTGGGATTTTTTTATGACCACCTGAGTTACCACCAACTCAGGCAGATGTAACCTTGTTTAATGTCTCATCAGAAAATGGCACACTCAGGAGTGCAGCACCTCCTAATTCTACACAGCAATGGTAGACATGGCATGGATGTTATGCAGCTGATGTGGGTTGGGGTGGGATAGCAGATATATAATATAATATACTATAATATAATATAATATAATACAGATATGCATGGTAGCGTGAGTGAGTATAGGGATTGTTGGAGTCTTAAAGAGATGCAGGGAGAATTAAAAAGTTAAACTAAATGGTTAAGGAAATTAAAAGGGGCAAAGGGAATCTATTTTCAGAAATTACAGTTAGGCTGAAGATATATGTTGTAGGACTGTAATTAGATAGGAAGGAGGATAAAAGGTGGGCAATAAAAGTCAAATGGAAATTGAAGAATGCTAAAAATGCAAAGAATGAATGTGGATTAAATTAAATATGGTAGTTTACAAAAGTATTCACGGAGAAGTGAAATGGATGGATAAAGGAAACAGAAAAGGAAGTGCAGAAAGTATTACACTTAGTGAAAAAGAGGACAGAATGGAAGACACTGATGCTACTTTGGGAATAGAAACAAAAGATGGGAATGTGTTAGTAAAGACAGGTCAAGGAGAACTTTTTGGAACGGTTCATGGAAACAGAAACCGTAGTTGCACTAAAATGCTGTCTATTTAGTATTATTCTAAAACTAATGTTGCAGAAGAGAATAATGTGAGAAACTCTAGGGAGGAATGACAATAAACAAGTGGTTTAGAAGTTCTCTAAAGATCAAGATTGAACTATCTGGGGGATTTCCTATTTCCCAGAGATAGTGCTGTCTTGGATTTGGTATGTGTAAGTAGTAGGGGGTCATGGGGTTGCTGATTCCCACATGGGTAAATACATGGGGGCTTGCCTTCTGCAAAAAAAAAAAAAAAAAGTTTTGTATGTGATTTGTTATTTTCAAATGTGCTTCACATCTGAGTGTTTCCAAGATTATGCGACTGCTGCATTGTGATGTAATCGTAAAAGTCAGAATTTCATTAGGAAGCCACCCACTCTTCCAATTTCCAACACATTTTATATCATCTGCAACCAAATTAAATTAATACATTATAATGTGTAGCAAATTAAATTAATTTGCCTGCAGATGATATAAAAATATGTGGTAAAATTGGTAGAGTGGGTGGAAAAGCGGCATTTAGACTGTAATAAAATTAAATGAAAAGTGATTCATTTTGGTGAAAATAGTCAGATAATAAATACAATCTAAAAGAACCTAGAGCTTGCAGGTACAAAAGAAATGCACATTCTGTGAATCATAATTACTGTAAAACTGAATGAAGTTAAGCAGTGGAGGTTATGTTGGGTAAAGAATAACAGAATTATAAGGAGTGTAAAAACAGGAGTGGAATGTTCTTGTAGTCACTATTCCAATTGTATAAGGCATTGGAGAGATTGCATTTTGAGTGCTGTATTCAGTTACGGATTCCTTTTAGGAAAAGGCAGATAAATACACTAGAGGAATACTAATGTGATAAAGGGTATTGTGGGTTACGTTGTCTGGAGAGAATGAAAAATGAATGCATGTATTTATTCAAACAGGAAAAAAGGGAGAGGCCAGCACTGATGACACAGAGGGATAAAGCCTAGACAGCAGCCCAGAAGATTTTAGTTTGATTAGTGCTGTTGGGCACCAGCTGGAGCTGGTTCATCAGGAGATGAATGCAGAGGCTAAGCCTACTTGCCACTGTCGGGTGAGGGATGGAGGCATATGAACAGGGCACACAATGTGCAATGATCTATATGACAGAAACTGGAAAAATGCACAGTGTGCCCATTCTAGAAGCTGGAGTTATTTGCTGGTCTATTTCACCCATGGAAGTAAGTGAGAGTCCCATGGTTGCCCACTGCATATTCCGTTATAAGAATGAATACTAGGCATGCGTGGAGAGTTAGAACAGTAAAGAATGAACCCTAACCCCCAAGTAGATAAGAGCACCACTCCTGGTTCACTCACCCCCCCATACCTGGGGGGATGAGCAATAGGTAGGATGGATGGAGCAATTGAATGGTAAGGTTAGAGACTTGATGGATAGTGGGAGACTACAGCAAAACATGAAAAAAGAAGAGAGAGAAAGCTAGCATAATATGGATTCATGGAAGAACACGTGGCTGGAGCAAAGTTTACGAGGAAGGAAAAGCTACAGAAGAACTAGGAAGAGCAGTTAAGATGTAGTAACTTTTGGGGAAATTTGAGGATGTGTTTTGTTTTACAAAGTGTAGTGCTGTCATTGAACTGATTACTTGGCAAAATGGTCAGCTCTATGCCTGCAGAGGGGTATTAGAAGATGTGGGACTGTATATGAAAAGGGAGTTGTGTAGAACAAGGCAGCTTTATTCCAGTTAACTGCAGCTGTCAGTTGGTCTGCCTAGGCTTAGGTAGTTTTCCAACAATATATTAGCATGTTTGTTCCAGTGGAGTTTTGTAATATTGTTTTCAAGGTTGCAAAAAGGGTCTTAACTATAAATAATATTAATTAGAACTTGAGAATATCCCCTGGCAGCTTCTCAGGGGTAATAAACAAACATGAAGACCATTCCTTACTATACTAAATAATTTACAACTAGATCATTGGCTGAACCTAGCTGGTTGTTGGTAAAGTGTTTCACAAAGCTCAGAGGTAGCTTCTGTGCACTTCACGAAAGGTCATTCATCAGCTCACATTTCTTCAGTCTATTTACTGCAGACAAGTTTTTGGGAATTATGATCTGGATCAACCTTACTGTTGATAGAATCCATCTGATCCTGTCAAAGAATCATGCCCCAGAAATGTGCACCCTCCAGGAGGGCATGGGCAGAGGGCACCATCCATGGATGAACTATTAACTGAGTCACAGTCTTAGTGTTAACAGACACAAAATTAAATATCTAATATCTGTAAATCGATGTGATCCCTGCCTAATCAGTAGGAAGACCTTAGTAGTGAAAAGTGAAGATACACTTTAGGTGAGGGTGTCTGATAATGACTTGACCATATAGGACAATGACTGCTTCTGGTACTACTGCTATTTGAGTACTAGGTTATGCTACTAGCATGACTGGGTGATTTCTAAAGGATAAGGGAGGGAATCCTACACCTTCAAAAGTTCTTGACATGATCTTTCCTGGAGTACCATTTTTAGTTCTGAATGTCATTCTCCAGTAAACTGATATGCATGTAGCAAGCAAGTTCAGAGAAAAGATCCCTGAATAGCTAGCCATGTGCAAAAGTGATCCTGTAAGTGGGATGCTTACATAGCTGGAAAGAAGGACCTGCAGAAGCTAAAAGACAAAAGGGATGAGGTGAGCTTTTAAACCTTCAAGTATAGAAATGGCTTCCGGAGTCGCTTTCCCCCAGTTTGCACTCTTTGATAAGTACTAAGCCCCCCACGTGGGGACATAAGCAGATGAAATAAGGTAAGAAGTCTTTTGAAAGAAGAATGGAGTCCTAGAATTTACTCTTAGCAGAACTAATCCAAGTACACATGTTGCAAACATTAGTAAAGGAGGGCCCAACCAGATTATTGTATAACAAAATACTGGAAAACCTGGATAGCAACCCACATCTATAAAATCAGATTATACTGCCAGTTTACTCATACTGTTCAACTGTCCATATTTTTGCAGAATCTCCAGATTTTCACCTCATATTTTTGGTCTGTTGCCCATAAAATTTGCAGTTTTCTGGCAAATCATTTAGGACTGAGGTCACTAAATAATACAAAATAATGACGGACATTTGTTTTCCAGACTTCATATCATTCAGGAAATGCATAAGAATGCTAAACATGTTATTCTAGCAATATTCTAAGTTTAATGGAGCAATATTTAAAATCTCCCCCTAATTTTGGGTCTTTGTCTCGCCATTATTTCAGTTTTTTGTCCAGATTTCTTGTGTTGAGAGGTTAAGAGGTATGAGCGTACTACATCAGCTGACTACAAATAGATGGTCTAAATGACTGGCCATGTTACATACATGTATGTCCAAAACAGAGCTTGTGATGTGCCACTGGAATGAGGATGTTTGTAGGTATTTATGATATTGAAAGCATATGGGTGTTAACAGAAATTCAGAATAAGAAAAAACAGTTCTGAGCATATTATTATGTACTCTGATCACATTATAAATGTACTCTTATCATTAACATACATACCTCTCAACAGTCCAGAATTTCACAAAATGTCAGATTTTTGCCTCTTATGTTTGGTCTGCTCCTAATAAAATGTGTGTTTTTCTGGCAAATCCTTGAAGATCGAAGGATGTTCTACAGGTTATTGCATGCTAGTAGCTTGCAGGGGCTCAAACTCCCAATAGCCTGATCTTATGATTATACATAGCCCTCCCACATCCAACCCTTTACAACTGTATAGCACTACCCTAACCTAAACTGTAGCCCTAAAACTCCCACTGAGTTAACAACCTGAGTCCTCACACCCTTACTAGGGTTACTACCTGTCCCACTTTGCGACGGACAGTCCCTCTTTGGGCAGTTGTGTCCTGCGAAAAAATGGCAAATGTCCTTTGATTTTTGGACAAACATATTTCCTAAGTTTTGTTTAATAGTTTCATAAAACAGATTATTTTTTATCTGAAACACCTAAATGTTATATGAAATAGCATTAGCAACTCAAATGCTACAAGAATAAGCTTTTATTTTGGCAAAAAAGTGAAGTTCTATCCTTTGTACTGGTCATGGGCATGTTTTCTCCTGCAAAATCTGACATTTCTACAAAATATGTCCCACTTTGGGCATTTGAAAAGGTGGCAACCCTAACCCTTACCAGAAACCTCCCCCTCACTAACCCTAAAGTCTCAGATTGCTCCATAAAGCTAAAACTCCTATTCCCCCAAACATAAATTCCTGATCACTCCACAAGCTTAAAATTCCCTTCCCACTCCTTAAACATAAATTCTCCTTCCTCTACCTAAGCAAAAAAATCCCTCTCCTGCTCCTTTGCCAAGGCTGCTTGGCCAAACTCATATGTGAGTTAGAGCATGAGCAGTGGTCTATCTGAACTACAAGGTTCACAGGTCCCTGACTTTGAGACACTGTTTTTCAAGTATTTGGGACTGGAGCTCCTCCTGCAATGTTCTCAGACTGTAGTCACTAAATAATGACAGACATTTCAGTTTCAGACTTCATACCCTTCAGGAAATGTATACAAATGCAAAACCCATTATTCTATCAGCTTTCTGAGATTATATGAGCAGTATGTAAAACCCATTCCTGATATGGGGCCTTTGTCCCACCATCATTTTTAGCTTTGTCCAGAATTGTTGCATAAATATAACAGACTCATTACCGGCAAATTTTTTAATGTCTGATATTTTTTGTTCCTTTCTATTACATGTTATGCAGTGCGCGCGCGTGTGTGTGTGTGTGTGTGTGTGTGTGTGTATGTGCGTGTGTGCGTGTGCGTGTGTGCGTGTGTGTGTGTTTGTGTGTGTGTGTGTGTGTGTGTGTGTGTGTGTGTGTGTGTGTGTGTGTGTGTGTGTGTGTGTGTGGCAGAGAGAGAGAGAGAGGGAGAGAGACAGAGTTATATCTGTGTGAATCTGTGTTTACATCCAAATGAAGTGACTGAAAACGTGTACCTCTCCATCACACCAGCATCATTTCAAAGCTGTCTGCAAAGCATTTACCATTGGTCTGCTTGTTACCCAGTTTCTGGTTTTGTATAATAATTTTAAATGGTATTCTT